>NC_050578.1:27070631-27370631 GCF_011100635.1 Trichosurus vulpecula
CATAGTGTCAGGCACAAAGCGCCGAATCGATGTTTCTTTAATGGATGAATTTGAACATTAAAAGAGGCTCCAGGTGTCACCTCTTTTTGTTTCTGGGAGGATGTTCAGAGCCGAAGACAGCAAAGTATTGATGACAATTGGACTATCTTTAAATGCAGACTGCTTTGTGGTCAGAGAATCTCTTTTTCTGCCATAGACCTCATAGCTTATGTCTCTGACCCACATTAAAAATTTGGAAATCGAAACCCATGTGAGGTCTTGCAATTGATCTCCACATGTAGCTTGAAAAGTCAAGTGCCAAAGAAATATGCACCAGCTGCATGGATGGTTAATAAGGAAAGCATTAAAAACCCAACTAGTGATCGTTTTCTGTGGGTTTTTTTCAAGCAACATCCACTATGATATTCAGTGATTTCAATGCAAAGGTGGGCATTAGGGAGGATGGGGAAAAGGGCACTGAGAAATGTGGTTCAACCATAAATAATGAAAAAGGACAATGGTCATTAATCAGAAACTTCAAACCTATATATTATAAATACTTTTTTCCAAAAGGTCAGAAGACACTGGACATTATCAGCACTGAAGGATATCATGAAAAAAAATGAAATTGACTCTGTGAAACAGACAGAAAATACCTGGCTGGTACCGTGATCATCATCATGTCAAAATCAGGTATTTGTATGCATTCGACAATTAAGTAGGTAGAACAAAAGCCCCAAATCCAAAACTACCTACATGTCAAGTTAGCAAGTATTTGTTAAGCACTTTGCCATGTGCCAGGCACTGGTCTAAGGGCTGGGAATACAAATATAAAAAAGAAAGAAAGACATAACGAAAGGGATGATTTTAGAGAAACCTGAGAAGACTCATATGAACAGATGCAAAGTGAAGTGAGCAGAACCAGAAAAATTTATACAATAACAACAACATTGTAAAAACAAACAACTTTGAAAGACTAGGAATTCTAATCAATACAGTGACCAACCACAATTCCAGAGGACAACAAACTCTCTCTCTCTCTCTCTCTCTCACACACACACACACACACACACACACACACACACACAATCTTTTGAGCATGGCCAATGTGGACTCTGCATATTTGTAATGGATTTTGTTTTTCTTGCTTTCTCAATGGGAGGGGGAAGGTGGGAAGTAGAAAATGCAAACCTGAAAATAAAATAAAAAGTGAATTTAAAAAATTAAAAGAAGTGAGATTATCTGATCAGCCCACAAAAACCTATTAAATCCATAATATAGTTGAACTATACTCCTAATAGCTGTTAACTCCATGAGAGTAAGGGAGTTTGTTTTAGCTAACCTTTGTATCTCACATAGAGCTATAGAGTCCTATATACAGTAGGCACTTAATAAACGTCTGTTGTTGAAAAACATTCCATAGTTAATAAATGTCTGAGGCAGGATTTGAACTCAGATCTTCTGGATTACAAGTCCAGCAGTCATAAATTGTGCCACTAAACTGCTTTTCTTAAACAATCTATTTTCATCACTGGTGACAGTGAAATCATCTATTTCATTTGGACTCTAACATCTCAGACCCTGATGTATTAAGTGAGGAAGTAGAAGTAAAACTTAACAAAGTTGCTGATTTGGGAAACCAGGTGATTGTGACTAATTCTATTTTATCTGTTTTTCATGTGAATGAAAGAAAAGAATAAGATAAATAAATAAATAAAATCAATAAAAAAAAAGAAAAGGAAATTGGATACCTTTGAGTTCTAGTTGGAGACATGACCCTCCTAACCTATTTGGTTATCATGGCTTCCCTCAGTCTTTTTGTTTGTTTGTTTGTTTTATTTTGTTTTGTTTTGTTTCGAAGTCTCCTTTATTAACCAAGAGGACTGGAACCATTGTTGCTCCTACCTCAGGAAAATTATGAAAAATTGAAATTATCTAGTATGCCACTTCTGTAACAAGACCAGAATGAAGAGATAAGCCATGAGGCTCCAACGCTGCAGATTTTTTTGAAAATAGGATCTGGTAGTATGTGAACCTACACCACCTCCTCATTACAGTTATAGTAGCCATTAACAGACCAAAGAAATTGGAAGAACAGTAGAACCTTCACATAATCCAACATTAATGGGTTAATTTATGGAAATAAAAAAATAGAGGAAGCAGCTGTACTCTACTAAGTACCCTGCACACCAAGAACTCTGTATGAGAAGCAATGAATTTTGAAAGTTTTGAGGAATTTAAACATATCCATATATGTATGTATATATATTTTTTAAATATATGCATATAAATATATGTATTAATATATATTTATATATACATAAATATATATCAGGCAGAGAAGGAAAGATAAAGGATTCCAAAAGAATAGAAAATACAATGGACAATATTATTACCCAAAAAAAGCAATCAATAAAAACCATTGACTTCTGACTTATATTTGCTTTCTGAAGATTTAAAAATCTTTATGAGAATGACCTGTATGTATATCAAGGATAACCTTGATGAAAACATGAAAATGGAACAGACAGGTTTTTGCAAGTGCTTTTGTATGGCTGGTTATAAGTTTACACTCAAAGCCTATGGAGTGCCTACTATGTGCAGACACTGAAAGTCTCTGTTCTCAGGAGTCTATAATCTAATAGGGGAAAACACCATACAAAAAGAAGCTGAAAAGGAGGAAAGAAGAGATAGCTGTCATAAGGACATGATGAAGAAATGCAGAGGAACATGGCTGGGTAGTAGATGATGAAATGACTAGCCTGCCCCACTCCCCTCACCCCTCCCTGGCCCCCCTTAAATGTAGGCTCTGGAAGGAGCTCTCAGGGGCAAGTGTGAGTTCCAGGAGTGAAATGATTTTGCAGAATGAAAAGGTTGCTGGGGCACCTTGGAAAAGCCCAGAAGAGTGCAGCTGGGTAGAAAAACTTACTGAAAGGTACAGAACATACAAAATCCTACTGAGTCTCTTTCTTTGTAGACCACCTTTGTTTTAACAGAGCAGTGGCTGTCAACATGTGATCCGGGGCAGGGTCCCAGAGACTCTTAAAAAGTCCTCAAGGTCCACACTATTTTCATAATAATAGTAAGATGTTTTCATTTCTAATAAGGAAAATATTGCAAATATAATCCACCTTGAAAAATCTCTTGGAGGAATCTTCTATCTTTTTTAAGAATGTAAAGGGGTTTGCATGATGAAAAATGCTATCCACCTTCAAGAGAGAACTGATAAACTCTGAGTGCAGATTGAAACATACTTTTTTTCACTTTCTTGCTTTTTTTTTCACAACATGCCTAATATGGAAAAATGTTTTGCATGACTTCACATGTATAATTGATATATTGCTAGCATTCTCAATGGGTAGAAGAGAGAATTTGGAATTCCAAATGTAAAAAAACTGAATGTTAAAAACATATAAATAAATAAATTATTATGGAGGTGGGTTTGGGAGAAGAATGGAGTCCTGAGACTAAAAGTTTGGAGAACCTCTGCAACAGACCAAAACACTTTCTGAAAGTCTAGCTTCCAAGACACTATCTCTCAAGCAGATATTAAATGCCAACAAAATTTGCCCCGATAAATGCCACCACAGAGAAAATTATTTGACAGTTCTCTGATAATTAACATCAAGCAAGGCATAAAACAGAGAGATGTATGCTTGACAATGACCTTGGTCACTGTCAGGGCAGACAAGGGGACAAAGGCAAGAAGAATACCCTATAGATGGTGAGGTCCTCCAGATGCTTCTGTTCACACAAGTTGTGCTGACTGCTTCAAAACCCAAAGAGCGACTTGGCCTCCTCATTACCTGAAAGAGTAAGAGTCACAAATTTACGGATGGTCAATAAACCTATTAAGTATCTAATATGTGCAGGCACTGTGCTAAGTGTTGGGAATAAAAGTATGAAAAAGAAAGTCTTTGTTATCTAATGGGGGAGACAACAGACAAAAAGAAGCTGAAAAAGAGAAAGGAGAGGTGCCCGGCATGAGGGCATGATAAAAAAATCTAGAGGAGGGTGGGAAATGAAAAAATGGCTGGCCTGGGCCCCCTCCTTAGATGGAACCTAACTACGTGCAGCCTAACCACATACAAGTAAATCTAATGGGTGAAAAATGTTTATATCCCAGACTATGGCATGAAGGTGAGTGACAAATCCAACGGGCACATATATCAAGGACAGATACTTCAGATAGACAGTATGTTGGACCCAGAATTAAGTAAGCCTTGCTACAAAAAAATAATTCTTTAACACAACTGTTCTCCCAACAATGTAAATATGTTTGCAAATATCCAAGGAATCAGACTTTCAGGTGACCCAACTGGCAGTGGAGAGGTACAGGTTGGAGTAAAGTTGGCTATAACACATTTCCAACAATGACCTATATACAGGAAGAAGAGTGAAGGATACTGTCAGGGAAATGTATGGCCAGAAAAGGAGGCGGTATAAAAAAATAATATTGTCACCATCTTCATCATCTAACATTTATATAGTTCTTTAAATAACCTCCATTATTATTCTCATCTTACAGATGAAGAAATAAGCAAACAGAGGTTAAGTGACTTGCCCACGGTCACAAAACTAGTAAGTGTCTGAGGCACAATTTGAACTCAGCCCTTCCTGACTTCAGGCCCAGCTCTTTATCTAGGCTGTTTAATCAGATAACAGTCATATAATTGAGGGACAGCAGAAGAATAGCCAAGTACTGCCATTGTATCCATGAACAGTAAAAATATTCACATTGGTAGATCCTTAATGAAAGATCTATTGGACTTAAAAATTGTTTTTACATGTAATTAGAGAAAAAAAATTTTAAGTTATGTGGGAAATATGTACAAGGATCACATAAGATGAGAAGGTATGAATGAGTTCTGATCTGTGTTAATGCAGGAAAGGCACACTGTGATGAGATGGTGGCCGTATTGGGTTTTATACGTGTTTAATTTTCATGCATAAAGAGAGGTGAGAAGATAAATGTACAGGGCCCCAGCCACCTTCACATGTAGAAAATGGCCTCTCAGTACAAATATGCATTTAAAACCTGACCCAAAGAACATGAGATCCTTATCAATAGTTTAATGACTTCCCATAATAAAATTTAAAATAAAGGACTCATACTACGGTAAGCATTGTGAAGTGATTTAAGACTTAAGGTCAAGACATTGTCTCATCACATGGGTTTAAATGGGAACACCAGCTCCCAGTGTTCAGCCAAGAGTGCTGTATTATTGCCAAATGCCTGATTAAAAACCACATACGATGAGGCTTTAACCGAAACACAGAAGTTTTAAAGCACATGTTTAAATAGAGATTGTCCTTCTCTCTCCAAGATAAATGTGTCTATTAACCCTTGGATGCTACAGAGAAGATTTCTTTCCCTTTGACAAATTTTTCAAACCATTCATAAGAAAATGATGACACAGAAAATGATTTAGGGGGTTGGCTGCTGAGTGAGCACTTCCCTGCTTTCAATTGTTACGGGCGTAGCTGTGTCTCAAAGCATACTTAGCATTTTAACTAATTCACAAGGTCTTGACATACTCAACTAACACCACCATACATGTAAGCATGGAGGCTTATATATAAAGTCATTACTGTGTCAGTAATAGCTAGGGCAAGAAAAAGCTAAAGAGGAATAGAATTTACTTTCCAAAAGTAGCAAATGGGCCACTGGACCAGGAATCAAGAAACCTAGGGTTCGAGGGCTAATTTGGAGCCTAACTTTCTAGCTGAAATTAGACAAGTTTTTCACCTTTCTAGCCTTCAGCATTCATGGAAGAAAAGAGTTGGACTAGATTATCTCTAAGGTAGGAATTCTTAACCTTTTTTGTCATGGACCCCTTTGACAGTCTGATGATACCCATGGACCCCTTCTCAGAATAATGTTTTTAAATGCATAAAAGGAAAATGAATATATGCAAATACAATTATCAATTTGTTGATTTTTTAAAATTCACAGACCCCCAGGTTAGGATCACTTCCAGCTCCAACACTGAATGAAGATTCCCAAGTCTGTCAGTTAAGTGAAAATTGTCTCTTTTCTAAGAAACATAAGAGTAACATGTTAAGTTGAATAGATCAGAGATCTGATGATCGAGATGTTGATCAGGGATTTAGTTCAAAACCCCCTTTGATATGTGACCCTGAGAAAGTCACCAAAGTTCTCCAATTTTTTCAGCTATTAAATAGAGATAAGTGTACCAGGAATGTCTATCTCCCAAGGTGAAGGTCAAATGAGATTTTGTATACAAAGCACTGGGCAAACTGTAAAGCACCACACAATATCTGCTTTTACTGTTTTGTTTTCTATTTTGATCTTCTCATTTTATAAATTCCTTCCCCAAACAATCTTTTCCCATTCAAAAAGGAAAGTAGGGGACTTCCAGCCAAGATGGCTGCCATAACAGATACAGATAGTCGGTCAACAGTCAATAGACATTTACTAAGTGCCTACTGTGTGCATTAAGCAATGGATAGCCTAGCTCTCATATACCCACTCCAGCAAGAATCTGAAATTTGTACCATACTGAATAATAATCAAGAAGAACAATGAGAAACTACAGTAAGTTACTTTTTCTACTCCCAAAATACACAAAAAGTCAGTCAGAAGCCTGTGGGTAATAGGAAATGGGGCTGCCAGCAAAGACAGAGTCAGGCTGATAACCTGTAGATAATATTCTACAAGCCAAAAGCACTTCTAACTTGCACTGAAGGAACAAGAATGAAAAGTCTCTGAGAAAGCCCCAGCATGGTCAGAAATTCCATGAATGTGGACCCTGGAAGCCCTGAGGAGCAGAACGGATCAGAGAGGCATGGTTGTGCTCACACAAGGACAGCCCAGGAGCCCAGGGGCTCTGAAGTCCTTAACATTCTATCCTGTAGGGATAGAGAACTCTGAAGATCCAGCCCTCTTACCCTTAAATATCCAGGGGCACCTAATATCAGGAGTTGGAAGTTACTGTAAAGAAGCCAAGTAAACCCTAGGGGATAACAGGCAGGGCTGACCACTCCACCAAAAACCACAGCAGGAGACATGGCTTGGCCCTAGCACAAAGTCCCAATTCAGGTAAGCCTGAAGAGATGAGTAAACCAAAGAAAACACTGACTACCTTTTAAAAAAGACTGTCGTAGATAGAGAATCCCCTCTCTAAAAAAAAAAAAAAAGGAGTAAGTAACTCCATAAGAACTGAAAGCAATTAACTCAGAGGGGAAAAACATGGATTTTTCACAAGGACTCCATGAAGACCTAAAGGAAATGAAGCAAGAAGCTAAAACTCTAGAGGAAAGAATTAAGAGAATAGCTTTAAAAAAATAGCAATCCTTACCTAAGTAACTGATTCCCTATAGTAGAAATTCCCTATAATAGAAATCACTAACTTCATGAGATAGTAAGAAATAATAGAACAAAGTCAAAAGATTGAAAAAATAAAAGAAAATGTAAGATATCTGACACCAAAAACAATGGACCTTGGAAAACGGGTCAAAGAGAGATAATTTAAGAATCAGTGGACTCTCTGAAAAATACAACTTTTAAAAGGGCCTAGATACTATATTTCAACAAATTATAAATTAAAACCTGCCTAGATCTACTAGAATTAGAATCCACAGATTACCTCCTAATAGAAGCCCCAGAAGGAAAAGTCTCAGGAATATAATATCCAAAATTCAGAGATATTATCCCTCCCACCACCCCCCAAAATACTGCAAGTATCTAGGAATAAGCCATTCTAGTATTAAAAATCACAGCCAGAATCACACAAGATATGGTGGCTTTTGCCATAAAAGAAAAGAGATTATGAAATACAATATTCCAAAAGGCAAAGAGTATAGGCTTACAACTAAAAATAATTTGCCCTCAAAGTTGAGTATAACTTTATAGGGAATATATGGAGTTTTAAGGTATTAGAGGAATTTAAAGCATTTCTGATGAAAGGACCAAAGGAGAGTAGAAACTTTGAAATGCAAGCACAAGGGTCCAGAAAAACCACAAAAGTAAATTTACTTGATCAACTAAAAAGAATCATAAGATGACGAAGTGCCAGTATTCTAATAGTGGGAGAAGAAACAAATTTCCCTTCAGAACCTTAATGTTTTCTAAGCATGACGAAGTTTAAAAAGACAAAAGTCATGAAGGTGGATTAGATCTGTTCTGAGAGAGAAAAAAAAAAGCAAGAAGGGACTACACATGTAGGAGCAAGCAGAAGAGCGTGGAACTTGTTGTCTCTCATACTTGGAGTGCTTGAGGAAGGAAGTAAAGAAACAAGCATTTATTATATACCTGCTGCGTGCCAGGAACTGTGCAAAATGCTTTATAATTATTTGATTCTCACAACAACTCTGGGAGATAGGTGCTACTATGATCCCCATTTTAGAGTCAAAGAAATTGAAGGCAAAAGGTAAGTGATTTGTCCAGGGTCATGGAGTGAGCATCTGAGGCCACATTTGAACTCATGGTCTTCCTGACTCTAGGCCTAGCACTTCACCACCTGAAGAAGAGTGTAAAAACATGGAGAAAGGAGAGGTGGAAGTGATCGTAGATGAATCTCATTTTTATTTGAAATGGAAAAAAAGAGGGTTGAATATACACACATATACAGTTCAGTGTAGAAAAGTAGTGAGAATAGGGAGGGGTGCTAAGGGGGAGAATGAAAGCAAAATAAACTTCCAATCCTAAAGGGGGTGGGGAGGAGAAAAGCAAACAATTAAAATCATCAGAGGTGTCAATCAATTAGGTAATGACTGAATATATTGGAATATTATTGTATCTTAAGAAATGACAAAAAAAAAGATGCTATCAGAGAATCCTGGATAATATGAACCTATACAGAGTGAAGAGAGAAAAATTAAGAGAAAAACTTATACAAGGACAACTCTGTAAAGAAAAACACTTCTGAAAGACTTAAGAACTCTAATTAATGTTATGATCAGTCTTGTCTCTAAAGAACATATAATGAATACTGTTAGCCACTTCCTGGCAGAGAGGTAGATTATGGTCCCAAGATACAGAAAGAGACAAACATTTTTGGACTTCACCACTGTGGGGATTTGTTTTGCTTCACTGTGTTTATTTGTTGCAAGGATGCACAGGGTGAGTTGAATATGAAAGAATGATATCTAAGAAAAAGAAAATTAAATTAAGGGATGAGAGAGGAATATATTGAGAGAGGAAGAAAGGGAAAGATAGAATGGGGTAAATTATCTCACATAAAAGTGGCAAGAAAAAGCAGTTCTGTTGGGAGGGAAGAGGGGGCAAGTGAGGGGGAATGAGTGAATCTTGCTGTCATCGGATTTGACCTGAGGAGGGAATAACATACACACTCAACTGGGTATCTTATCCCACAGGAGGAAAGGAGGAAGGAGATAAAAAAGGGGGGATGATAGAAGGGAGGGCAGATAGGGGGAGGAGGTAATCAAAAGCAAACACTTTTGAAAAGGGACAGGGTCAAGAGAGAAAATTGGATAAAGGGGGATAGGATAGGAAGAAGCAAAATATAGTTAGTCTTTCACAACATGAATATTGTGGAAGGGTTTTGCATAATGATACACATGTGGCCTATGTTGAATTGCTTGCCTTCTTAGGGACGGGGGTGGGGAGGGAAGAGGGGACAGAATTTGAAACTCAAAGTTTTAAAAGCAGATGTTCAAAAAAAAAGTTTTTGCATGCAACTAGGAAATAAGATATACAGGCAATGGGGCATAAATATCTATCTTGACCTACAAGAAAGTAAGGGGAAAAGGGATGGGGGGGAGTGGGGTGACAGAAGGGAGGGTTGAATAGGGAAAGGGGCAATCAGAATATATGCCATCTTGGAGTGGGAGGAGGGTAGAAATGGGGAGAAAATTTGTAATTCAAACTCTTGTGAAAATTAATGCTGAAAACTAAAAGCATTAAATAAATAAATAAATATTTAAAAAAAAGAAGTAGAGACAAAAAAGAGATACATTAAAAAATTTTAATATGCAGAAGGAAGCACACAGATAAGCAGGGCAGTTTTGAAATACCAGGTGTAATTTTTTAAAGTAAGCTACATGAAATAGAGATTCATAGCTTCCTATTCAATCCTCTTTTGTGTTCTGTTATAAAAATGAATAAGTCTGGGTTGGGAAGGAAAATGTTTAAGTTCAGAATAAAAAATTTTTAAAACATAAAAGGAAAAGAGGATTATAGATTTAAAGCTGGAAAGGACTATAGGGACCAACAAGACCTCATTTTAGTGATGAGGAAACAGAAGTCTAGATGGGGTTAAGTTCCTTGTATAAAGTCACACAGATAGTAGCATCCAGAATGTGAAACCAAGTCCTCTGACTGTGAATCCACCACTTTCCCCTACACCACACTGGCTCTGACAAGTCAGGCTGCCCTAAAGATCTAGGATTGTATTTATAATCTCCTCCCAACTTCTCTCTTTTTTTCTTGCCGTACACTTATTTTTAGGGAGGCCGTGTAGTGGGAAGCACATTGGCCCTCTGGCTCTGGAGTCAGATGACTTGGGTTCAAATCCTGCCTTGAATACTTACCATCTGGAAATATAGTTTGCATGGTTTCACATACATAATTGATGTCACATTCTTTATCTTCACAATGGGTGGAGGAACATGGGAGGGAGAGAATTCAGGACTCAATTTTTTTTCAATAAGTTTTTAAAAAAGAAAAAAAAGAAATTTACATGATAACTTTATTATATATTTAAAGGAATAGCAAGCTGTATATAATAGATTTGCAGTTTCATATGCAATCATCTTTTTTAAAAATTATACTATGTTGTAGAAATGCTTGTTTTATTCCATAAATTAAAATAAAAAAACTTTTAGATGTAGTGTTAAAATATAATCAATCTAATGCTTACCATCTGTGTGACCATGGGCAAGTCACTAAAAGTTCCCTGGGCCTCATTTTCCACATGTGAAAACTGGAGGGAGAGAGTATGTTGGTTTAGAGGGCCTAAGACCCTTCCAGCAGTATAGCTCTGATCCTACTTTCCTTTTGACTGGGAAAAGATGACTATAATATCAGACCAATATAATAGAGGAATCCTGCAGGATGTCAAAGATCTTTGTGCAAGCTCTCTTAAAAAAAAAAGAAAAGAAATAAAAATGCAGCCCCAAATGTCTGGGAAATGAAGTTTCTATCCCTTTTGCTCATGTATTTTCCCTTTTAAATGGAGTCCCTCTGCCTAACGGTTCAGTGAAAGACCTTTTTCCTTATTGCCACTTATTAGCTATGACAGGCAGCAACACTCCTCTCAGATAGAGTCTCACTTCAGCACAATTATCCAGGAATGCCTTACAGGCAAAAAGGCTGTTCCAAGCGCCTTCCTTCTGGGATACTTTCCCCAAAGGCAGCCAGTTCAAAGCAAACCTCTCTTAACTGGAACACTGTCATCCTTGGGAACTTTCTAGACAACAAAATCCCCCTCCTCCTGTTGGGGTGGTAATAACAGACATAAAGACGAAAACTCCAATCACATTGAATCCACGTTCACCATTTTTGAACAAGCTGGGATAGGGGTGGTGGATGGGGAGAATGTGCTTCTGGAAAAAGTATCACCGCTACTGAAGGGCATAGCTGGACCGCTATAGATCACCAAGAGATGCAGCTTTAGTTGGAAATAGGAACAGTCTTCCCTGTTAATGATGTCACCCAGAGTAGGGAAATAAATTTACTATGAACCTGGGCCAAGAAAAGGGGTGGGTGGTATTGTAGAAGTTTAAACAGATGGATTATATATATACCCATGACATCATATATCTACAAATATAACAAATTAAGGGTTCTCTGACCTAAAATTGGTTCAAAAAATAAATAAATAAATGGTTAGAATGTTTTTCTCTCTTTAAAGTATCTTTATTTTCTTTTCTTTTTTGGAGGAGGGAAGGCAGGGCAGTTGGGGTTAAGTGACTTGCCCAAGGTCACACAGCTAGTAAGCGTGTCAAGTGTCTGAGGCCAGATTTGAACTCAGGTCCTCCTGACTCCAGGGCCAGTACTCTACTCACTGTGCTACCTAGCTACCCCAAAGCATCTTTATTTTCTTTCCTCTCTATTCCTTCTGATTTTCATATTTTGAGCGGAAAAGAAAAGGGAAAAGATATGAGACGAAAATAATAAGAAAATGTAAAAGAAGAAAATAAGGAAAGATTATATAATTGAAGAATGATAGAACTGGGAGGGACCTTAGCAAATACTTAGGCCAGGGTTGGGACAAATCCTCTTAATAAAATAAATAAAATAAAATAAAAATAAAACTTTGACCGAGTCCAAGTTTTACAGAATGAATCCTTTTATTAAGGGGATTTATTCTGTGAAGTTTGGACTCAGTCAAAGGGCCACACTTGAGGACCTAGAGGGCCACATGTGGCCTCGAGGCCACAGGTTTCCCACCCCTAGTCTAGGCTCTGGGGCTATGAGGAGCAGAGAGAATCAAGGATTGAAACTTCTCCTGCCACCTTGAGGCTACTGCCTGAGATCTGGGGGATGCAGCAAAAGCAGTACCAGTAGCACTGGAGACCTGCTTCCCTCCAACCCCTCTACATACATATACTTTCACTTGGCCCTAATGAAGGTCCCCAAACCTGAGGGAACTCTGCCCATGTTTTCTGCCTTCTGGTCCCAGCTGAAGGGGTTCCTTTCAGGAAATGACTAGGCCTGGATTTGAGAATGCCTAGGCATTCCTATTCTCTGGCTTCTTCCTCATCTTCCTGGGTACCCAGGCCAGGCCTTGAAAGCTGAGGGTGAGGGAGGAAGTGGATGTCTGACAACCATGGCCACCCCATTTCTTGTCTTTTTTTCCCTCCAACCCTCACATTTCATCTTATTCATCCATCGTTTATTTAAATGAAGCTTCTTAAGTCCTGAAGCTAGAACTGCAAGAGTGTTCAGAGGCCTAGGACACTTGCCCAAGGTTACTCAGGTAGTAAGCTGCTCTATCCCTTTGGTGGTCCCTCCCTTAGGGTTAATGTTTTTATTAGGACTTCATTACTATGATGATCATCATAGATGTTGCCTACTAGTAGACAGGGCAACCTTTGATGGTATGACCCAGTATTAGGCTTCCAAAATGGCTGGAACAGTTTGCAGCTCCACCAATTAATGTACCTGCTTTCCCACAGCCCCTCCAACATTTGTCATTTCCCATTTTTTGGTCAGTTTTGCCAATCTAACATTTGTGAGGTCGTATCTCAGAATTGTTTTAATTAGCATCTCTCATTATTAGCGGACAGTTAGGTGGCACAGTGGATAGCACAGAGCCTGGAGTCAGGAAGACCTGAGTGCAGATCCAGTTTCAGACACTTCCTGCTAGCTGTGTGACCATGGACAAATCACTTAACCCTGTTTGCCTCAGTTTCCTCATGTCCAACTCTTCGTGACCCCATTTGGGGTTTTCTGGGCAAAGATGCTGGAGTGGTTTGCCATTTCCTTCTCCAGCTCATTTTACAGATGCGGAAACTGAGGATTTGAACTCACATCTTCCTGAGTCTAGGCTCTGTGCTATCCACCGTACCCCCTAACTGTCCACTAATAATGAGAGAAATGCTAATTAAAACCACTTCCCAAACTGACTTACCCAGGATCACACAGCTAGAGTCTGAAACTGGATTTGAACTCAGGAAGATGAGTCTTTCTGACTCCAGGCACAGCATTCTATCTAATGTACCACCAGGTGCCTGCTAAAGAAATACAAAGAAGGGAGGTGAAGAAGAAGTAGCCTTTAAAATTCTGTAAAGTGAGGAGATGAGACTCATTCAGGCGGTCTAGAACAGGCCACCTCATCAGCCGCCCTTCAATAGAGTAGGTCTTCATTCAATGCTTCTTGGATTGGATTGGCTCCATTTTCATTTCCAACACAGACGCTTCTGATATAATGTATAACATAGACATCCCTCAAAAGCATGGAGCTATGCAAAAATCTCTCAGTAAAAAAAAAAACACAGGGCTTGTGGTAAAAATGAAAACTTTTGTCAGTGACACATCAAAAAAAGAGATAGGAACCTAATTTTAAAAATCAGGAGCACAGTTTTTATACGAGTTAAGGGGTTAAGAAATAACTACTATAATAAATAGTGTCAGGCGTCTGAGGCCTCTGGCTGCTGCTCAGACCTCCGGCCTAGGCTGACACAAAATCTCGGGGAAGTAGGGCAGGCTGTGACTCTGGGCTTCAAGGGCTGGAGGTCATGGAGGAAGGGAGTTGGGGTACAGACCAGCACCCCTCCAACCACAGCTCCTACTGCACCAAGCTAGACAATAAATATGGCACTTTACCTTAACAAAGTCCTATTGTTTGCTCGTGGAAGTGGTCATCGGAAGGGTTGCAGCTTGTGCATTATTGTGAAGTGGTGCATTTTTCTTCATTCTTGTTGTTTCTGACAGATGAAACCGAGCATAAGCAAACCACACTGGAATTATGCTCAAATCCTTCCCTACTATATCAACTCTGCTGGAACAAATTCGAGTTCTCAAAACAAGCTTATGGCCAAACTGACAGTATTCCCCACCTGTTTGTACTACCAGGTGTGGATCCAAACCATGCCCTGAAGTCTTAACCCTTTCATTTCCAGAACTCAGGCCTTGGGTCCTTCTGTTCTGATTGGTTAGGGCCTCTGGGAGACTGGTACCAAACATGCTTTTCTCTATTCCCTAGCCATCAGCAGCTACCTAGCCCCTAGGACCAGAAACCATATTCTGAGAATTTATCCTAACCCTGCTCCCACCTTCTTCCCAGTTCTGGGACCACAATAAAATCAATACTGCCTTGACCCCTGGAAACGGCATGTCAGCCTAATCCCTTATGGCACCACTAACCAAATTTCCAAAACATAATATTCCTATTTAAAATGGCCACCACTCTCCCATAGTAGTTGTTTTCCCCTATTAGAATACAAGCTCTCTGGTTTCGTTTTTGTATTTTTTTCCCCCAACACTTAGCATATTGCTTCCTCATTTATAAGCACTCAACAAATCCTTTTTCCTGAGGCAAATAAAGATTAAGTAACTTGCCCAGGGTCACACAGTTAGGAAGTGTCTGAGGCTAGATTTGAACTCAGGTGATCTTGACTGTAGGCCCAACACTCTATCCAATGTGCCACCAGCTGCCTGCTGTAGAAGCACAGAGAAGGGAGGTGAAGAAGAAATAGCCTTTCAAATTCTGTAAAACGAGGGGATTAGACTCATCTAGGTGGTCTAGGATGTCTTCCCCATATCACTAGCTTCAAAAGTTTGCTTCTAAATTTCTAATTATAGCCACTCCTCTCTAAGTTAACCCCCAAATCTCTCAGAATCTCTCAGTAGAGAGAATACTGATTTATGATTGCCATGGCTAACAACAATCTACAAGTTTCAATAAAGGCCAAGCATGGCGACAGGCATCAAGAAAGAGCCCAGAAGGGGATACATTTCTCTAGTGGAAGCAATCATAGGACTCGTGTTAAGCATTTATAGTTGTTATTCGCTGTATGATGAACTTTAACTCCATGTTTCTGGTGCCTCATCCTGGCACAAAAGTAACTCTGGCGTTGTTGATGGCTATGTCCCCACACAGCTCTGACTCAGAGTCCCATCACAGCAAGAACCAGACTAAATACAGCAATGTTCATTGCCAAACGGGAGGGCTACTAGGTCATAAAGTCTTTTACCCCAGAGACTCAATGATAAACAGAAAAACAGTCCCACGCAGTGCCCTTCCAGTTTTGGTGCCAGTATGATGGAAAATAGGACAAAAGATATTAAGAACCTCAGAGTTTTCAGACCATAAATATTCATCTAACTGTGGGTGCCCTAAATTTCCAACAACTGAGTAGATATATCACTGGAGGAAAGAAATCATATCTGATATTGATATTCTCACTTTAATTAAACCAGAAAATGTGAGGAAGTTGTAGCTAAATGGAAGGACAGTTCATAGGTTCTCTTTAGAGACAGATAAAAGAATTGAACAAGAGGGCTTAGAAACCACATCCACTAGCAAACATTTGATATCCTTGCTAAAGGACAGAATCGTGATAAACAAGGGCAAAACCAGTTTAGAATTAAAATCCATTTGCAAACCTTTATGGAACACAGTGTAAGATTATTAGCGGTATCCTCTCATAAAACAGTAAGAGAAGAAGAGAAAAAAAGTTTACAGAAAGTCAGATGTGAAATACGATAAAGCGAGATCATCTGAGTCAGTTTGGACTCAAAGATCACAAGGAAGCAGAAATGGCCCTGAAGAGTACAAAAATGGAAATCACTGCTGGACCAGACCAAGTACACAAAGAGGCTATCCATGTCGAAGGTGACACGATTTTGACAGCACTGAGAGATTAATCTCAAGATATCTAAAAGAAGGGAAGAAACTCAACTATTAGGGAAAATCGGACAACACTACGAGCAAAAAAAGTGACGGAGTGGACCAAATGTCCACTTTTTCACCTTTACAAAATATTTAGTAGACTGATCTATACACATATCGAGGGCATGCTTGATGAAAATATGAGAACGGAACAGGCAGGTTTTCACAACACATTCTAGGGCAGACCACATCTTTACTGTCTCACAATTGACTGAAAGGCAAAGAGAATACAACATCCACTGGTGTTTTTTTGTTTGTTGATTATAAAAATACATTTGATTCAGTAGAACAAAATTTGACCTCAAAGGTTCTCCTCCAATAGAGTATTTATGTGTATGTTAAGTTCATAGAAGATGCCTTCAGCAGTGAAACAGCAAAGATAACTATCTTCAATCATCCTGTATCATTAATATCAAGTGAAACATAAGGCAAGCCAGTTTGCCAAAGGTGTTTGCCATCATCAGGGAAGGACGCTCAGGGAAGAGTCCATATAAAAGAGTACCTATAGATGATCAGGTCCTCCCTACAGATGCTGTGGTTTGTGGATGACCCTGGACCTATGGCATCAAGCTCTGATCACTGCAGAGCTTCCTAATGAAATCCATAATTATTCAAAAGTGTTCAACCTCACCACCTACAAAAGAAAGGCCTGAAGAATATCTATTGTCCAGACTATGATAATTGGATTAAAAGCCCATTGAGCTAGTCCATCAGTATAGAGGTATCAATATACACCTATAGATGTCCACAAAGAGACATCTATAGAGAAATCTGATAAAAATATATTGATACATATGAAAATCTAGATGTAACCTATATATTATGTACTTAGATCTAGATCTATCTATAAATGATCTGATCTAAATGGATATCAATATATCTAGATCTAAATAGATAAGACATATAGGCCTATAAACCACCTGTGAACTATATCTAGTTTATCTATGTGTTTATATTGATAGATCCATATCTGTTTATCTATAGATATAGCTAAATATGACTATTTATATTACTATCTATCTAGGATAGAGGGTAGACAATGAGTTGGGCCCAATTTTAAATTGAATTTTAACTTAAATTGTATTTAAAGAAAGTGGGATGAATTAGTTTAGAAAGTTGGCAAGCAGAGGATTCTCTTTTTAAGACCAATATTCTTCCAATGATGTTGGATGGCTATGAATCATGGAATATCACAGTCTCTGAAGAGTTAAAATTCTAAGTCACCCGGGCAATGGAGAGACATATAGATTGCAGGACATTACCAATGAATAATTACATATAAGCAGATGAAAAGAGATCATAGAGATGTCAGAAAGGTGGCATGGCCTAAGGGATTCCAGTCCCACCTCCAGGACACATCACCTATGTGACCCTGGGCAAGACACAACCTCCCAGTGCCCCCCAGGCTAGAAGCTGCAGACTTATTTTCATATGGAGACTGGGGGTAAGGGGGAGGCACTGAAAGCCAAATATCTTTGATGCACATTCTAGGTATGTTGGGGCTAAGTGATAACTGTTCTATGACCTGAGTTCCTGTTTCTACCTAACATGGAAACTTAACAGGGTCAAAGGGTCAGGACTGTCCCTAAACATGGTCACTATAAGCTGCTGAGAACAACCTTTTCCCATTACAAATAGTGCCCTATAATGTGGACAACAGTGGAATTGTTAGGTGCCAATTTTTCTCTTTTACCAACAGAAACACAAGTTCCAGGTGTGGTGGATAATTGATAACTGAGGAAATAATCTGAGCAGTACGATTAATTAGCAAAACAGGCACAATAAACGGGTCAGTGGACTCCCCAGTCAAAGACCTTGAATACAGAGCAAAACGGATTTTTATTAAAAACAATCAAAATAAAACCAATTAATTAAAAGAAAGCAATTAACAGGATACAAGCCAGGACACAAAATTAGGTAATCTGATTTCTAATTGGAGGAAAGATTAAAGACTTTCCAAAGTGGGAGGTGGGGGGTGGGGTGGGGTGGAACAATGAGTTTAGATTGAGTTGGGAGGGGACCGGGGTCTTTCCTTTCCCAGAATGGAGAGATGCTGATTAATTGCATCCACCTGCATTTATGAAACCAGAGAAGGCTTATACTATCTAGTTGATTTGCATGGATGATTTACAGAAAAACAACTAGATGGAGGAAAATACACGCAGGAGTACAAGATAGAGTCAGTATTCGTGAGATAGAGTCCTAACTGATTCTCTCCATCTCTGCACCAAACCAACTCCATCTCGTCACTGGTCTTCGCTCCATTTCGTCATAGGCAGGCAAGCTTTCTACCTCAGTGAGTTAGGTGAACATATGGGAATAGAAAAAAAAAGCATCCCTGTCTTTCTGACTTCAAGGCCACAGCTCTATACACACCACACTGCCTCAGGAATCGTGTGTGTTGTTGAAGTTTGTACTGAGCCTGTTTCTTCTTGGCTCTATATGCAATCACAGACTGGCTATCACAGAAGGATGATTTTGTTTCCACATCCAAACCAAGACACCACATCCAAACCAAGGCTATCACAGAAGGATGATTTTGTTTCCACATCCAAACCAAGACAAAAGATATGGTCAAATCCCTGGGCATCTATTCCCTAGAAGGAACAGTACACTCCAGACAAGACAACACCTAGCCCTTCAAAGAACATATAGAACAAAGAGTTCCCGTGGGCTAGGTAAGATTCCTCAGACTCCCTCTTCAGGGGTTTATAATCACTGACGGATTAAGCCCACAAGAAGACCAATGAAAAAAAAAGGAGCCTTTCCAATTGACAAGCATTTATTCCCTCTCCTTTTCAATTTCAGCTTAACCCCCTCCCCAAAAAGAAAAATATAACCCTTCTATCAAACATATGTAGACAAGTCAAACAAATTCCCATATTGGCCATGTCTAAAAAAAAATGGGTCTCATTCTGCATACTGAGTCCACTGTCTCTCTGTCAGCAGGTGGATAGGATTCTTCATCATTGGTCCTCCAGTCACCATTGATCAGTGTTGAGCAGTGTTCTTAGGTCTTTCGGCCATTCATTTTTTACAATGTTGTTAACCTTGTATAATTTGTTCTGGTTGTGCTCTCTTCGCTCTTTGGATGGCTGGAGAGCACTGTCAGAGGGGTTTCACAGAGAAAAAGGAAACAGGAAGCACCTTTCTCTATCTCTTCCTTGCAATTCTGACCCCAAAGGGAAACAGGAAGCTTCCCTTCACCTTTCTCCATCTCTTTTCTTCCAATCCCGGCCCACAGGAGTGCAATGTGTAAGCTCAATGTTCCCTCTCCTGAGCCCTCTCCCAGCAATGATTCCTTCCTCATTGCTCTGGGGAGCAGATGCAAGCCCTAATCTCCTTACAATCTTTTTACACCTTACTCTCCTTCAACATACTCTGGCCTCCTTGCTTAAGATACTCCACCACTCCACCTCCTGACCCTGCATTTTCACACACCACCTGTATTGGGTATTTTCTCCCTCTTCACCTCTGCCTCGTGGCTTAAGTCTCACCTAAGATCCCAGCTCCTGCAAGAATCCTCTTCTGGTGCTCCTTAATGCCAGGTCTTTCCCTGTGAGGTATCTCCAATGAATCCCATCTATATCTCGTTGTATGTACTTGTTTGCATGCCGTTTCCTCCATTAGACTATGAGCTACCAGAGAATAGAGACTGCCTATTGCCCTTCTTTGTATCCCAAACACTTGACACAGTGCCAGGCACATAGTAGGCACTTAGTAAATGCTTGTTGACTTGACTTCATTAGAGTAGAGCAGACCTAAAGAGGTGTATCTTTGGTTTCTATACTCTGGTTGCTGTACTAGAACTGAGACAATTTTCTGCCTTTAACAGGAGTAATCCAAGATGGCTTGACTTCTGCTAACCCTGATGACCTCACATATTAGTGCCCACTGGAAAAAGGCAATGGAGTCAGTTCTCCTTGCTTAACCTTACATACTCTAACCTTCATTCTTGCCCATGTAGTCCATTTTAAAACACGGCACTACAGTGGCCTTCTGCCTTACACATAGTAAAAGCTTAATAAGTTACTATTACTGAACTGGGAGTCCTTTTCTGTTTCACTGCTGTCTGGTTGCTGGTTTTTTTTTTTCATTGCGTCCCATCCCCAAAGGCAGTCCAACTTGGCAGGAGGCAAGGATCAACTTTCCCTTCCAAGGGCAGGGATCTGGGCCCCATCTAAAGGTGTGCAAATACCTCATGGAAGACTTATTGATTTTTAATATCTAGCTCAGGAAAAGGTATCACCTTCAGATTTTCCCTGGGGAAGATCTGCAATGTTAGTAGCTTGAATAAATGGCATCTTAGAAGCTTGAATAGCAAGCATTACAGTGTCTGTCTCGTGCTCCAGGCACCACTAACAAGCATGGCAGGAATTGTAGAATTAAGCATACAATATGATACTATAATGATGAGCACACTTCAGTTAGTAGATTTTAATAAGATTTTAATAATACTGGTAAAATGCCAAATTGCATAATGACTGAAAATACAGAATACAAAAACCTTGGAGACGATAAAAGTTCAGCAAAATATAATGCTTTATTTTTTTTTTAAAGAGAGCAAGTAATGCTCTCCAAGAGAAGAAAGTCATTTCTAAACAAAGGTACTAAACATAGCTAATAAAAAATTAAATTAGATAAAAGACAAGGTGCACTGACATGCATTCCCAAGCCTCGTGCTGATTAGTGAGGCTGTTTGGTTAAGCAATATTTTTGAAGACAAAGGCAATGAGCCAGTTTGATTAAATACGCCCAAGTCACCACTCTAGCTAGAACAGGCTGCCTCCAAGTGGGCTCAATGCTTTTATTTTAAATTCGATCTCATTTTAGAGAGTAGCCCAGGTGCTGAACAATGGTGGTCTTTGAGAGGACAAGCAGAACCCAGCCTTGGTGAGGAGACAGTTTTGAGCAGACAAGAAGGGGAAGGAAAAAGAACAATGGATTTGAAGTTATGGGTCAGAATGCCAACTCTGATACTTACTCCCTGGGTGAACCTCAGGGAGTCATTTCTCTTCTTCCTGCCTTGGTTGTCTCATCTGTTAAATGAAAGGTGAGACTAAGGTAGTACCTGAAGTCCCTTGAAACATGAAATCCTGTGAGTCCTTGACCTTAAACCTATGAACAACTAATAGTATTTTGAGGGTCAGGAACACATTATTCCACACAATCGACAGTTTATGGAACTCTGAAGAACAAGGTGAATTAAATGCAGCGTCTGACAAGAAGACGTAAAATGATTCACAAAAAAACAGCTGTTTCTGCTCAGATCTCGTGACTAAGGTAAATGATAACTGCATGGATCATCATCCAAGTAGGTGCTCAATCCATATTTACAGATATGGTGCGATGTCCTATGTCAGGATCTGACAGGACGAGCCAGCAAGTCTAAATATGTGACCATCATCTTTTTTTGTGACCTTCTCTCAACACTATTTTGCAGCTGCTGTAATTTGAGCCTCTGTTTTTAACAAGGGCACTTCCATGTTCTACTTCATTGGGACCAGATGTTCAACCCAGTGTGTCTGCTCATCCCCACTAAGAAGACAACAATAATTATTTATCTGTTCTTCTAGCACAAGTGAGCACACTGTATATTAGTGAAGGACCACTGATAAACTTAAGCAGTAAGATGGCGTAGTTTACCTAGGTAATCCCAACTGGCCCTAGTGATTAGGTATCAGGGTAACAGTAAGGCACTCTTATCACAGAGCCACAGATCATATAACCCCAACCAGATATTTTTACAGATGAGAAAACAGAGGCCGACAGATTAAGTCATTTGCTCCATTTGCAGTAGCTGGTAAATGGTAGAGTCAGAATTTGAACCTAGGTCCTCTGACTCCAAATCTGGCTCCTTTCACTGCCCTATTTTCTTCTAGGGAAGGAAGAAAAGAAACACTTCTACCCCAGCCTTGCTCATGCTATAGATGTTTCTCCATTTCAAATCACAAATCAATAGTTTAAATAGATGTAGATTCCATGTGACCAGAGAGACAGTAAGGAAGATTTGAGGCTTTATATTCTTTAGATGCCTACTTTTGCTGTACTGGCTATTAAAAAGTTATGGGTAATTTCGAGATGAAAGGCATTAGCAGCTTCTTAGAGGAGGATAATCCCAATCTTCTAGAGTTTTAATGAGATGTAACTCACTAAGGCTTCTGACTCGGTTGACTGTTAATTGAATCAAAGTCAATGACAATCTTGCTGTACTTGGGTGTGAATTTCCTAAACATAAAAAAAGAAGAAGAAAAATATAAAGATGGTTATCTCATGGGTAGTTTAAAATAATTTGTTTACTTTGGCTTAACCAACATTTTCTGTAAGAAAAAAAATGCCCTATGTTTCGCTTGAAATTTTCTGAGCCAATTAGAGTGCACCATACTGAGAGAAATATGGACAAAAAAGATGAAGACAAAAAGACACGGGGTTGCTTAGGTTGTATGTTCTTTAACTTTTGGAGTTCATGAATTATCAGAGTCAAAGAATTTCTAACAAGTGAGCTATAGGACAACATCAGATACTGGCTTTCCCCCCAAATTTATCACATTTTCTGACAAATTTTTGCAGTAAATTTAGAAAGTATATTTCTGGTGGCTCAAGAGTCTTAAGTTTTATTTCACCTCTTGCATAGGGGCGGACAAATAAATAAACTTTTATTAGAAAGTTATTTAAAAATCATACTTGCAAGTATAAAATTAAAATGAGCCCCAAACACTTAAAAAAAATCAAATCTTTCCCAGCAATTAAAAAAAGAAAATATCTGGGGACTGCATTTATTTCTTTGGATCAACCAGCAAACAAAGAATTATGCAAATAATACGGAGTTAAAGTCTCATAAGGCACTGTACTTTAATTCAGGAGATTCATTAAGCATAGCCCATATCCCCGACCATTAGTGTAATGGGTAAAGACCTTGAGTCATTATCTTAAGCCAACTGTTGATCATGCCGCTCACCATTATAAACCATCCCGGGCATCAGACCCACTTCCTTGAGATTTGCCATCTCAGAAAAGACACAACTAACTCTTCCCCAGGAATCTAGGTGGCTAATCTAGTTTGCACGTAAAACATCTTATATTCCTCTTTTGCCCGGCCAACATGATGATCAAAATCCAAATAGCTTTTGAAGGCAAGAAATCACTGAATTACTTCAAACCTCAATTTGAAATACTGCTGTAGGAATTCCTGGGTGTCCCAACCTGGCAGGCTGCTTTCATCCTAAGTTTTCTATGCTACATTTGTTAGATTTGCAAAATTTAAGGTCTTATGTTAATATTGTAAAACTCTGTGAATTTTTAAATCTCCCCCTCCTGGAATAATTAGTCGAAGCCTTAGAAAGTTACTGGCATTGAAATCTGTTAAACAGATCGCCTTCAGATGCTCCTGTCACTGCTTTTAAAAATCTATTCTTTCGATGACACTGCTCAGATTCTCATTACACTGACAGTGTTTCCATCATTTCAAAAGCCCCAACAAAGCAAAAGCCAGGTAACCCAGAGAGGAATTAGCGAGCATACTCCAATGTTGATGTAAGTCAGATAAACTTCTTCTTTAGAAACAGAGATTTTTCAAAACTCAGACAGACAAAATAAAAGCCCCACATCCATCAAAAGTTTGTCCTTTTTACCTGAATTTAATCCCGGCCAAGTCGAACATGAGTCTTGCAGCTGTGGTTTCATCACTATCATGGTATTTATCAGATATAAAAATAACTTCTTTTATACCTTAAGAGATAATGTGGAAAAGTCTTTTAGGAAATGCAGATACAGATAATATAGACTTATAGAAATAGATGGAGTCCTTGTAGTGTTTGCTTAATTACACTTTGTTAAGGCGAGCTTACAGAAAATTCCAATTCTCACTAAAACAAAGCCCTATCTTCTATTCTGACAAAGAAAAGGACAATTAGTATATATTTTGCCCAATAACCAACTTAGATTCCCACCTCTACCCCACTAATGTGAAATGGAAACTTATTAAAACATTTAAGGCTTAACATGACAACTGAATTTTAGGTATAGGATTGAAGATTTAGAGCTGAAAGGGACCTCAGAGGTCAGCTTTCGTCCAACTCCCTCGTTTTATGGATGAGAAGAACTGAGGTCTGACACAAGCAGGCACACTCTATATTAAGGAAGGACCATGGCTAACCTGAAGCAATAAGATCGTGTAGACGCAGAATCTACCTAGGAAATCCCAAGCAGCCCCAATGGTTGGGTACCAGGGTTACACTAAGTTAACAAAGGGACTTGTCCAACAGGTAATAAGCAGTTTACCCAGGATTTGAACTAAATTGGCTTCAACTCTGGACAGTCAAAGACATGGTGGATAGGTAGTTAGTGATGTCAGGAAGAGCTAGGTTCAAATCATGCCTCTGATTCTGTTATTTGTCCTTTGTTTTAGAAAAGGACCAATGATGTCACAGGGTGATGTCTTGACTCATGAGTGAAGTGCATTTAAGTGAGGTAGAGTTGCACAAAGTCTTCTGCCTCGCTCTCTCTTCCAGAGTCAAAGTCCAGTGGAGAGACAAAAGTCAAGATGACTGGTGATGGCCTGCGATGCAGCGGATGACCTTAGCATCTTTGATGTCTGACCAAGCTCTAAGGGCTCCATAGAGCCTGCTTCAGCCGTCTTCATGGCCATTGGAACATATTGTTCTCATCCATACATTCCACCGGGGAACTCTTCAATTCTGGGGTAGATAGCCCACAACTCACCAATGCATTTGAGGCCCATCAGCTACCCTTAACCTGGGTTAGCCCAGCTGCTGAGATGGTTTACTGGAATACGGCCACTGTACTTGGTACAGCTTCACAGGCGAACACCAGAAGTGGAAAGCACCTCTGAAAAGGGCTCAGCAGTCCTCGCACCAGAGGTGTCGGTCCTCCCCGAACACCTATACACCTCTGCCTTAACCCACCGTGTCTGTGTGACCCTGGGCAAATCACTTAACATCTCTCTCTCAATTTCCACTTTTTAAAAATGAGGGGATTAGACTCAATGGCCTCTAAGGTTCCTTCCGGGTCTAAATCTATGAACTGTACATTCACAAGTTATAACTGAAGATGCTACTTTGGGGAAAGGACTGGAGAGGACCTGGAAAATTTAGAGCAGGGGTTCTTAACATGGGGTCTGTAAACTCCAGTTTAAAAAATATTTTGATAACTGAATTTCAATGTAACTACTTTTCTTTGTAATCCTATGTATTTTATCTTCTGCTTTTAAAAACATCATTCTGAGGACTCTGTAAGCATCACCAGGCCACCAGAGAGGTTCATGACTCAAAAAAGTTTAAGAGTTTCTGATTTAGAAATAAGTGCCAAAATATTTTCAATTCCAATGTTTTATAGTTTGAGAGGTGTGGGCGTGTTTATTTCAAACTAGTTCCTTGAAAGCAAAGACAGCATGTACTTGTCCTCAACCCCTTCTGACAATTCTGAGCTGGAAAGTTACCCCACCTGGGCTAGCATGCTCCCCCCTTTTTCCTACACCTCCCTACCCATACATAAACAAGACTGTGCTTGTTTTGATTTTTGCTTTTTTTCCATTGTTCCCTCTGGAGTATGCAGTCTGGGGAAAATAAAACCCAAGTGAGAGCACAAAAGGAGACCAGAAAGGTATTTTTACAAGAGCCCTTCAACATGAGGCTTTTGATTTCAATACCCCCACACTCGATCTGTTCAGAACCGCATGGAGGCACATGATAAACAGGCCCTTTAAGCCACACATCTGGCCAACATGATAAGTGTTTAGGACTCAAGCCGAGAGTTTTATGGAGATAAAGTATACTGTAGTTAGCTCAATACTTGGATATCATAGTCTGAAGGAGAAATGTTCCAAGCAGCACCTCTGCTGCAAGAACACAGATTTATAGCAATTGTAATAAGAGGAAAAATTAAAGGTGGATCACATAAGTCTTATGACATTTCTGAACAAAGATATTTTAAAATCTTCCAATATCTACCCTACATTACATACAAATTAAAATTTCATGGAGAAGCTCCCAACTGACCTTGTTTCAGACAGAAGTTCATTTCCCCCCCCTAATCTATGCATAATATGTCAGAGTACAGTAAATTGACAGTAATTATATTCAATGCCGGTGTTGTTCTTTGGCAGCTCCGCAGTTTAAGAAGTTGCAAACCTAAATTAAAAACACGCTAAGAATCACAGAGGATACAATTAGTCTTAGAATACCTGGCACCATTCAAACACAAAACACGGGAAATCTCCAGCAAAGTTGATAGTGCAATTAATTTAGATCTAAACAACAGCAATTTAAAATCAAATACATCTGTGATGAGGCACTCAGGAGCAGACAGCGATGCAAATGTGACAAATCAGCCTGGCGCCAGCACTCACCTGCCTGGATGATGAGTTTAGCACATTCATTACATGGGAACAGGGCAACATACATGGTGCAACCCTTCACATCTGCCGAGTTTTTGTTCATAATGGCATTCAGTTCAGCGTGGCACACTGCATGAAGAGAGAGGAAAAAGAATATTCCAGGTCATGAAGAATGTATCGCTATTGAGGAAGTTCTTTTAATTGTATCCTATACGAGAACACCTGAATGATAAAGATTACACTTTTCAAAAATCAGCAAATAGAGACATCCCAGGATCACCAAATGAAGGCTAAGCGGTCTGACCAGTTTGATAATTAGCAACAAAATCATTAGCCACAGTGGCAAAGGCTGGTTTTATGTGCCCAGAGCAGATACCAAGGCCCAAGGCCAAGTATCTTTACCTACCCTAAGTGTTGTAATAACCCATGGCTTCACAACACCCTAGAGAACCCAAATGTCTATGGAAAATGGCTCCTTTGTGCACTTACATGCGTATGTAAGAACATCATTATGGTCAAGAGTATGAGGTACAGTTTTTTTTTTAAACAAATAAATTGAGGAAGTAAAGCTAAGCATTTCTCTCTTGAGGAACTGTGTTCACCTCCCAGGTGACTCATCCTAGAAACACTTAAAAGACATCCAAGAATCATAAGAATGTACAACAAACAGCTCAGCTGAGTAAATACACATTTCTTTTTCCTCAAAAATAGAATGGAATAAAAAGGAGAAAAATAAGGGGGAGATGGTCCACATAAAGGCTACATTTTCATCTCAAATGAGATTGTATAACACCTGTGCATGTTCTAGAGTTGGTCAAAGGAGTCTCTCTTTAAGGGCCTATATCAGGGATAAATTCAATGATGATGAAAATCTAAGTTCTTTACCAACTGAACAGCCCTTGAAGGTTTCACTAGTTTTTGTCTTCTGCATTAGACTGTGATCTCTTTGAAGGTATGGACTGTATCCTTTGTATCCCTAGAACTTAGTAGAATGCCTGGCACATAGCAGGCACTTAATAAATGTTCTCCTATTGACCATCTGACATTTCTGTCAATGTACCTGAATGACACTTAACCAGATCTAATCCATCTTTCAAGGTCTAGCTCAAGTCCAACTTTTCCTCCATCAAGCCTTTTTCCCCCTTCTCTGAACGTATAGCACTTGTCTATATGATTCACTTGGCACTTAATTATCTAATCCTCTGCTAAACTTTTTAACTTTAATTTTAAAAAAAATTAAAGTTTAAAAAACATTAAGTTAAAAAAATTAACCTAAATGACTGATTTATTTCATTGCATTACCTTAATTACCTAATATATCCCTCCCCTATTCACCAAGAGAACCATTCCTTATTCAAAAAAAAAAAAAATTAAGAAAAAATGCACTTCAGGAAAGCTAATCAAACAATTCCCAACAAAATAAAGTGTTCTATGCCCATAGGCCTCCACTTGAGCTAAGCAAGAAGATACATACTCCTATCTCTTCTTTGGTGCCAAGCTTGGCCATTATAATTACATAGATTTTTGTTTCAATTGTTCTATTTGTTGACATTTATATTACTGTAGTCCATGTGTATATTGTTTTCTAGATTCTGCTAACTCATTCCACATCAGTTCATGCGAGTCTTGCTGATGGGGCTACTGCTACTGACGGGATATAGACTCTGGGAACCCCCTTGAGCTCTCCCTGAATTCTTTCCACTTGATCTGGTTTTTCAAGCCCAAATCTTGTTGTCTGCTACCTCGTGGTCTGGTTACCTTCATTTCCCACCCTTGAGCGTATCAAAATATCTATACCCAAGTTGTTACCCTAGCCCTCCATTGTCTGTCATCTCCAGGTAGCCTTCAGCTATTTCCCAATCATAATCCCATTCCTGGAGTCTGACCTCAACCCAGCCCCCCAGTTCCATCAAGACTCTCCCTAAACCCCTGCTCCCATTACCCCAGACTACTTGACCACCCTCCACAACCTTTCTGTATATAAGATCCATCTTGCCTCCATGAAGGTGCTCAGATTCAATCTAGCTCAGCTCAGATTAATCTGGCCCACTGGCATTAGCGTCACAAATACTCAGGCTCCCTAACAATCTACCCAATATGGTGAATCTTTAATAAACTTTGTTTTTCTTTAGCTGTAAGAAGGTTTGGGTCGAATTCATTTGGCAGGACCTGGCGTATTGGTATTTTGGGGTCCCTAGCACCCCTAAAACCTCAACATATAGTTCCCTGACCTCACATTCCCATGTTTTTCTTCTTCCTATCATTTCTTAAGATGCAGTAATATTCTACTGCATTAAGGTTCCATGATTTCTTTAGCTGTTCCCCAAATGATAAGTGTCTGATTAGTTTAGTTTTTTTGCCCTACCAAAAGTGGTACCATAAGCATTCTGATGAAAGTGGGCCCCTTCTATTTCTGACCTCACTGAGGTATATGCATAGCAACTATTCCTTAATGTTTGATACATTTATAACTTGTCTCTTCAAATAAAAAGTAAGGCATCTACTGCGACTCCTTTCTGTATTCCTCATAATGCCTAATATGGGCTTACACACATAGAAAATATTAAATAAATACTTGTTGCATGAAGGAGGGTGTACCTCTTTCCCTGAAAAGAAACAAAACTTGACACAAGTGGCCCCTGGGCCAAGGCTGAAGCTGCACTTCCTAGGACGAAGCTTCCTGGTGGCCATATCAAAGTGGTCACCTGTAACCAGAATGGCCTTTGTTTTCTTTGAGTGACTCAATTTATCTCAGTGAGCTTTACTAGCTGCTAAGCCCCAGGCCCAAACCCCATTAGGTGTTAACATAATCCATGTGGATGTGAACCTCCCAGGGTCCTAAGCGGAGGGGCCAACTCAAGAACCAATCACCAGAGCCTGAGCTCTGGTGATTCAGATGACGTTTGATGATGTCTGAAGCCCTATAAAGGAGGACAGAGGCATTTGTGCAGGGCTCTGGAGATGGTGTTGATGAGCAGACTCCGGGCAGCTGTAGCTAAGGAGCCCTCCAGCTTGTAAACCCGGATGCTGAGACTTTGTTGAACTCTGGTAACTAGGTGTTGGGATTTGAATCAGACAAAGTCTGTCTGTTGATGTTTGTAATTTGTTTGCATTTTGTTCTGAAGTTCAGGGTGCTGGCTTTTTCCCCTGAACTAAGTGAATGATATTTGTATGCTGAATTAAAAGTAAGCTTGTCAACCCCTTCACCTTGCTTTCCTTAATTAAGCAGATCAAAAGAACCTGTGCTGTTGGCAGCTTTCTGGGTGCTGGCTGTGGGTGAATCTTATACCCCCACAGAAGCTGCTAGCTGGATTGTTCAAACATCACCTGAGGACATAAAAAGGCCCAGCGATGTGGGAATCCTTTGGTTACTGGCACTGGAGTCACTTCACTCTGCCTATACTCATTTCCACATGAAGATGAGAGGCTCTATCTACCCCAATATCTGTTTTGTGCTATGGCTAAGCCAACTCCCTTTTGTTAACTGTTCCAAAATGGAAGAGGGGGCTGACCTGAGTTGGACTGACTTGTAACTCAATCCTCTTTCCTTTCTTCTATGTGAAGCCTTCTTAATCCTCCCAGATGTTATGTGTGTGCATACCTATATATTTACATATATGTAAATGTTCCAATTCAGCCTTTTAATGGCTATTCTGCACAACTGGAGTGCTCTCACTCCTCACCTCCTGGCTTTCTGGATCTCATTCAAGATTCAGCTCATCTTCCACCTTATACATGAGGCCTTTAGCCATCCCTCCACTATATACATAGTTATTTGTATATTGCCTCCTCCATTAGACTGTAAGCTCCTCAAGGGCAGAGGTGTATGTTTCTGCCTTTCTTTGTATCCTCAAAACTCACATACTTTTATAAATGCACACTGACTGCCTGCCTGCCAGCCTGATAAAGGCTTACTGACTGATGGATTGAATAAAGATTTACATTGCAACTGCCCAGAAACATCTGAAAAAAGAAGTAAAGGTTTCATTTCCAAAAGGAAAGGGGGGCTCCATCTCAACATGCCCTCCTCCTAAGAAATGCCCAGAGCACAATCATCCCCCACCCAAGACCAAGAAGTTTTGTGCAGGGACTACACATTGCTTGTAGTTAGAAACAATTAAATGTAATTGTCTCTTTTATGGCCCCCTGGAGGGCAGAGCCCAGCCTGCTCTGCTCTTTGGAACTCCCTCGGAGCCTAATGCAAAGCCATCAACACAATGGGTGTTAAATATTTATTGAATGAATAAGGGAAGAGATGAGGGCCCCAATTATTGATGGTGAAAGTTTAGATTTCCTAAATCCAAATGTCAAAGCCATGTTCCCTCAACGAACCAAATACATTTTGGGTTACTTTCTATTCAGAACATCAAACAGATTACGGACACAATCACATTCTCCTGTTCTGAATCACCAGAAGAAATTGTTGCACTGACTACAACAACAACAGTCTTCCCTTAATTCACAGTAGGCAGTTTGGGGCAAAATTTAACATTTCTACGTCCTGACTCATTAATGGAAATTACCATATGAAACAGATCCTCCCAGCTCAAGCAGCATTTTACAATTCTGCATAGAAAGAAAGGGTGGTTTATGGGCGATAATGCAGAGAATTATAAACAGGCTTCCTTTCACTTAGCCACAAAACAACCAGAGTTAAAATGTAAAACCCTCCCTATTGAGAACATGGTCGGCTGGGCAACGTGAAAACCTTGATCCTCAGAAATACATGAAACTACCTCCGTGGGACACGATGCCTCCCAGCTGTCTAAGTGAGCACCAAATCTGGAAGAAGGCGAAAAAGCTATCTTAATAAAGAGATACGGTACATGTCGTTTCATTCCAGGGTTGAGTCAACAGCACGTGAATCCCTCAAATCACATCATTCCTGGTCATTTCCTCTGTAATCTCTCTTGGGTTCTTGGGATCTCTGTAAAGAGAAGATGCAACCCTCTTCTTTCCATGGTGGGAGTGGGTGGAGACTACGGCCCAGGTTGTAGTTAACTGGTTTTTTTTTTCTTACGAGGTGAAGACTACCAGGGGTGGGGGCTATCTAGGATAGAACTGTGACTTTGAAAACAAAAAGCATCAATAAAATATTAGTTTTTTTTTAAATGTTAGGTAAGCTTTCTTCTTCACAGTTCCATCTTTCTAATGGGTTCAGTCTGAACTCCCAGGGTTACTGCCATCATGTCTTTCCACTGTGCACAAATTTCAACAGAACATAAGTTCTCTGAAGGCAGGAACTCTGTCATTTTCATTTTTGTATTCCTGGTGCCTTAAACAGTACAGGAGGTTAATGGATATTAGGTGAATTGAAATGAATTCCTGTAGTTATGGAACCGAGTTCTGTTGGAGCAAAAGGGCCATCTATATTGATCAAAGGGCAGCCAGGAGGTGCAATAGATAGTGTGCAGGGTCTACAAAGTCAGGAAGACACAAGTTCAAATGCAGCCTCAGACACTTGTTAGCTGTGTGACCCTGGGCAAATCCTGATTGCCTCAGTTTCCTCATCTGTAAAATGACCTGGAGAAGGATATGGCAGATCAGTATCCTTGCCAAGAAAACTCCAAACGGGGTCATGAAGAGTCAGACACAACTCAAGCGGCTGATCAACGAGAGCATGTCGATCAAATGAACCTGGTAAGTGGGCTGAGAAGAGACGAGGAGCTGTTCTTTGTATACCCAGTAACTAGTACACAGTGCCCTGCACACAGTAGGAGCTTAATAAATGCTGGATTGGACCAGAAGACTCCCAAAGCTGCAAGTCCAACCCTCTGGTCCTATATTGCTGATTGTGCACTGGACAATGCAGCGGCCCATTCAATTCACCCGGATGTCCCATTAGCACCTCAGACTCGGCACATCTGAACCTCTTCCTCCTAAAACCAGTGTTACCTTGCAGTGGCTTTATTTCTACTGAGGATGATCCCATACTCCCCCCATCACCCAGGCTTGTGGCCATCCATCCTCATGGTACTCCGTATCCTCATGAGTAGAATATGCTCCAGACTCACTCGGCCTCCCTGGCTCCCTTCACAACTCCGCTCAAATTCCACCATTCGCAAAAAGCCTTTCCTAGCGACCTCCTAGTGACCACTCTGAAGTTACCTTGCATCTGCTCTGTGTAACTTTGAATGCACATGTTTGCGTGTCATCGCCCCCCATTTGAAGTTGACCTTTCCGAGGGCAGAGGCTGTGTTGTTGTCTTTCTTTGTATGCCCTGCATTTAGCAGAATACCTGGCACACAGTAAGTGCTTAATAAATGCTGGCTGACATGACTCCTCCAACCCTGAGTTTGCACTCTCATAGTGATTAGTAGTGAAAACAAATGTACACAATAGAGACCTGTTGTTTCATGTCCAATCCTCTTTTTCTGTTCTACTACGAATGTGCAAATGCCCTTTTTTGGTGTTTAAGTTTAAAATAAAATTTAAATTAAAAACAAGACCGGTGGCCCTCGTTTAGCCTTCCCACCAAATCCTTCTTTCTAATCTAAGTCTTGGTCTAGTCTTCAGCTCACTGGAAGAGCTGAAATAACAAACAGTTCTCTTGCCTGAGCACACACTGACCACTGATGCCCCTGCTTATCTCTGGAGGGCTCATCACCTCAGGAAAGTGTCTGTGTTTCTGGTGTTTACACTCCAAGAGACATTAGAACACCCACAACAGATCCACCAGACACTACAACAGTGTCTGGCCCTTGGTTGTTTGTTTAATCATTTTCAGTCACGTCCGACCCTTTGTGACCCCTTTTTTTGGGTTTTCTTGGCAAAGATACTAGAGTGGTTTGCCGTTTCCTTCTCCAGCTCATTTGACAGATGAGGAAACTGAGGCAAACAGACTTGCCCAGGGTCACACAGCTAGTAAGTGTCTGAAGCTGAATTTGAACTCAGCAAGATGAGTCTTTCTGACTCTAGGCCCAGCACTCTATCCACTGTGCCACCTTGCTGCCCTTTCTGGCGCTTAGATACTTAATAAATGTATCCTGAATTGCATCTATCTTGTCTTCTGACACCCTGCCCAACTTTTACCTTACATCCATAGCAGGTGTCACATATGTCTATCCCATCCCACATACACAGGCCCTAATAACGGCTTAACTGCCTCACCATAAAAGTTTCCTAATTGATCTCTGTTTCCAGTATCTCCTCCCCTTCCTAATCAATCCTCTGCTTATTTGCCAACATAACCCTCCTAAAGCACGGGTCGGAACATGCCACTCCTCTGATCCCCCAAATCCTCAGTGGCTTCTTTATGCCACTAAAACGCCAACCCCTCAGCCCTTCAAGGGCTCCCACCCTGCTTTCTGGCTAGCCCTCACTTACTCTGGCTGTTCCAGCTAAAATGGATTCCTGGCCACTGCCCAAATTCCACATACCCTCTCCCACCCCAGAGCATTTGCCCAAGCCTTCCCCTATGCCCGGAATGTACTGCATGTATTCCTCAGTTCTGGGTGTGATTCCTTAGGTTGGTTCTACACTGAGCTCAGATATTATCTCATACCTGGGAAGCCTTCCCTGATCCTTGCAGGCACCTTCAAATTATCCTGCTACGCTTTATCTCTCTCCGGGTTCTATCTCCAGAATCTAAGCTTCTTGTGGGCAGATGCTTTTTGCCTCCTTCTACCTCACATTCAATTCCATCCATGGCAGAAGGGTGGGTAGAGCTCTGGGCCTGGTTTCAGGGAGTCCTGAGTTCAAATCCAGTCTTAGACTGTGAGACCCTGGGCAAGTCACTCCACCTCTGTTTGCCTCAGTTTCCACGTAAAATGGAAATAATGAGCGCACCTACACTGCAGCATTGTTGTGAGGATTAAATGAGCTAATATTGGCTTAAAAGAAGAAAAGTGTTTAGCACAGTGCTTGGCACATAGTAGGTGACACTAAATCTCTTCTCATCCTTCCAGACATCTCTGCTAGCTTTGTCCTTGGTAGCCAGTCTCTATTTTAACTCTTTCTGGCATCAAGAATGGGGCAGCTAAATAGGTGGCACAGTGGATAGAGTGCCAGACCTGGAGTCAGGAAGACCTGAGTTCAAATCTGGCCTCAGACACTTACTATGTGACCCTGGGTATGTCACTTAACCCTCAGTTTCCTCTTCTGTTAAATGAGCAGGAAATGGCAAACCACTCCAGCACCTTTGCCAAGAAAATCCCAAACAGGGTCACAAAGAAGTGGGCGCAACTGAACAACAACAACAAGCATGAAGAATACCGTACTTGCTTGGCTCTCCCCCTTCCTCTCTGACTACTCTCCTATGTCAACTCTCTCCTCTCCCACCTCTGTGGGGATCTCCCAATGCACCATCCAAAGCTTTAATAGCATTTCTCCCCCTCTAGTCATCTGCTTGAAGAACTGGGCCTCCTCACTCAAGGCTCTCAAATCTTTATCTCTCATTCTGACTTGGCCTCCCCAGTCCCTTCTTTATGAGTGGCCAGCAGGAAATCTGCATCTCGAGGCCACTCCAGGGAAACTCAACAAATAAATATTCCCCTCCCCCCCAAAGCTAAGAAGTTAAGGAAGAGACTTATCTTCCTATTTTGCTAAGCAACCTTAATTCTCTGTTGGAATCCCCAAGTATCGCTGTGGTAGGTATTGTAAACAAGCCTGATGACAAAAACCAAGCAGATGAAAGTGACTTTCCTAGTGATCTTAAGAAAAATGCAGGCTCTTTGTATCCTCAGGAGGCGTGCTGGTCAAGTGTGCCAAAGAAGGCACAACATCCTTGCAATATTCATGAGATCCTTTAAATCTGCAAAAATATGACCAATTACTAAAGCATTTTAGCTCCAATTCTTCAGAAATAGCTGAGCGATAATGCCCCAATGAAACTAACAATACTTGATACTTATTTGATAAGAACAGAGAATAATACAAAACCATTCAGTTATTGCCCCAAATTATCTAAAAGGAAAGAAATTAGATGCCAAAAATATCAGATTAATACTTTTAAAAGCTCATGATTGCCAGAAGGAAAATCTTCTTTTCAGGTAATTATGAGACAATTCATATACCTGGGTCTTTTTCCTGGTTACTGACTCTCAGAATTCAGCTCTGCATTAACCCCAGACCACTGTGAAGAGACTGTATAATTAGGAAAATATATTTTTCAAAATTTTCCCTTGCTTGATTAATCCTTACTGTCTTGTGTAGGTGGTTCACCTAGAAGGCTGACAAATTAACAGGATATATTCTATCCCTGGTTAGATTTAAAAGATTCTAGGTCTTCATAATTTTGGAGATTTGACTTTTATCTCATTTGATATAAGACGAAGATCTGTTTCTGACAATGGTATTATTAAGATTACTCACAGAGGTGACAAGGTAAGAAAAAAAATGAAGTGAAGACACTGTCAAGGAAAAAAAAAAGCCTAATGCTCCTCCGATAATTTAGCAGTAATGCGACTTCAGTGCAGCCGACTGATCTGAAGACGGGACGTGAGGATGACAGGTAATAATGACGCCTGGCAAAATGTGGCAGCGGGTAGCCTTTCAGTTTTTACTCCCATTAAAGAGGAGAGAAGTTCTGCAGATTGCCTGAGAGCCTTCATTTTCAGAGGCAGGGTATTTTTCTTTTAAGAAATGCTTTCCAGCCCAGAGAAGCCATCTTGACCCAAGCTAACCTTAGAAATTAGGTTGCTTGACATAGTGGCAAAGCCAGGGCCAGGGGCTTACAGCCAGGTACAGGTGATGTGGGACCACTTAGCAACAGTGCACACTGATCTCTGCAGAATAACAGCAGGGCTCTACTTCATGTGTTTCTCTGGAGACCCCATTCCCTGAACCAATATGATGACTCTGAAGGTTCTGGGACTTTGAGGGCCACCTATGTTCAAAATGTAGACAGTTCGGTTCATTGACAAGACAGGGTCAGGCTGTAAAAACAAGAGAATCTTACGCCATGGTTCTTCTGGAATTTTCTAAGGGTAAAATGTGCCCTCTATCCACTGCATCCCTGCTATCCAATTAACAACTGAGATGAGATGGGACACACAGGTTCAATGTCAGCTTGTTTGTGACTCATAATTCCTTGTTAATTTTCACCATAAACTCCAGCTATATTCTGGTAACTGAGTTTTATGACTGACCTGAGTCAGAGGACCTTGAGTGGGGTGCTCACTATCCAATTAACAGCTAAGATGAAGCGGGACACCCAAGTCTAATATTGGCTTGTGCGCGGCTGTCTCACAATTTCTTGTTAACTTCCACCATTATACCCTACCTATATTCCGGTAACTGAGTTTTATGATTGATTTGAGTCAAAGAACATTGTGTTAGAATTCCTACTCTGCCAAGAATTCTGTGTGGCCTTGATTTTCTCATCTGTAAAATGGAGAGGGTTGTGCTAAGAGATCTCCAAGGTCTCTCTCAGCTCCAAAACACTGAGATTTAAAGTTTTTGTTTGTTTGGGGTTACCTGTTCTAACCTCCCACCTAACACTTACTGATGCCCCGCCTCCCGCCACCGCTGACAGGTTGGTCATTCAGTCACAGTCTGAGTACTTCCTGTGATGGAAACTCAATTGTTCTCCTTTCTGTAAAAATCAATTTACAGAATTATTCAACTGCTTCTTGAGTTAAAATGGATTTTCACTATTCATTTTCCAGTTACTGAAAGACATCCTGTCAGGGCCTTCGTATATCAATGCTGCTCTTTGAAGTACATATTGTTTGGGTCAACAATTTAACAATTTAATATCCTCTAAATCTAAGTCCCTTCCCCTAGAAAAGGACAGAAAACGTTCCCCATGGTCATTGCTACATGAAGCAAATATTTTAGGTTAGAATCCTCTATCTGAGCATCTTCCCATTTATACAGCCTGTTCCATTTCAAAAGCCACCCCCCTCCCCCAGCTATTATCAGAAGCTCTATTATTGGACACTTCCCTCTCCCATTCACCTCAACCGTCATGGAAGAAAAGAGAGCCAAAAGACCTTGTTTCAAATCTCTGACTCTGATGTTTACTACCTGTATGACCTAGCTTCCTTACCCAAGTGATGGGAAGGAAAGAAAAAGGCATTTATTAATCCTTTACCATGTGTCAAGTACAGTGCTAAAGTCTAAGAAGAACAATATAGACTAAAGAGCCAGTGAGAGCATCTGAGCTAAGGTCAAGGAAGTCCATCAATCAGCAAGAACTAAGTGCCTACAAAGTGCCAGGTGCTCGGGATACAAGGGCAAAACTGAAAGTCTCTGCCCTCAAAAAGTGTAATGAAAGAGGAGTAGCATGGTTTGGAGCAGATGCATCAAACCTGGCCCACCAGCCAGCAAAACTCCATCAGATTAAAATGTAATTGGGAAGTGTTTAACAAAATAAATAAAATACAACGCAACATGTTAATATGTGGCTTTCTAAGTCAGCCTGTGGCCAGCAGGGGTCTGTTTCTATTCCAGTTTGACACCAGTACAGGCCTGGACATATGAGTTAGGAAGACCTGGGTTCAAATCCTACCTGGGATACTTACTAGCTGTGTGACTGTAATAGCAAGCAGGGTGGGACTTAGTGCTGTTTTTCCTTTTGGAGCGCTTCTCAGCACTTAAGGCAATCAAGTGCCTTTGATTGAATCTTGCTGCCTTTGCTTCATTCAAAAGTCTTTGATGACCTGCTTAAGTCACAAGAAAGCTTTAGTCACACGGTTGTGACACTCTCTGACCCTAAAGAACTCTATATATACTCTGAGGTTAGCATTTTGCTTTGGGGGACTCACTCACTGGAGGAGTGTTTGTGTGATTTGGCCAGATAAGACTCTGGATAGCCGTTAAGGAGCCCGCCCCGCTGCAGCTTTGAAAACCCAGAAGTTGCTGCCTCTCTCTCTCTCTCTCTGATAATTATGTATGTATTGCTACGGACAGACAGCTAGAAGCCTGTCTGCTGATTTCTTTTATTTTGCTCTGTTTATATAATTTCTGCTTGTAATTTCTGTTGGTGTTTTCTCTGAAGTTCAGGGTGCTGATTTTCCCACCTGAACTAAATCAATGATATATGTATGTTTAATTAAAGTGAGATTGTAAACCCCTTAAAGTTGCTTTCCTTGGAAAAGCAGAGCAAAGAACCTGTGCTGGCAGCCCTCCTGTGTGCTGGTGTTATTGGCCTTATACCTCCACAGCAGCTGCTAGCAGCATTGTTGTTACAGTGATCATGGATAAGTCATTAGCCTTTCTGAGCCTCAGTTTCCTGGCCTATAAAACTGAGTTAATATCACCGGGAGTATTTACTAAATGGGTTTTTTGTTTGTTTATTTTGGGGCAGAGGGGGAGTTTGTTAAATGAGATAATGTATATGAAATGCTTTGCAAACTTTAAAGTGCCTATGTAAATGTCAGTAATCATGCAGGTGCTGCTGGGCTCAAATGAACCAAATAAATGAAACGGGTAAATACTTGAATAACTTTTAAGTGACTGACTTCAGGACTGACTGCCCAACTAAGTCCTGGTTATCTACTCTCTTCCAAATTACCTAAACAACACGCTTCTCTTGTTAGGAGGCAGAACTGAAAATACATCATATTTGCAATGCCCCTCTAGAGGCAAAGAGACTTAAAACCAAAATAAAACAAACAAATAGAACAGGAAGAATTCAGAGAAACACTGGAAGAACTCTATCAACTGATACTGACTGAAATAAGCAGAACAACAATAAGCCTAAGAATGTCAATGAAAAGGAATCACTAAGAGGAAACCAACCTGAATGATTGAAATAAAAAACTGACCCCAGAGAACAGAGAGTGGGATGTGGCAGAGAGGTAAGGGACTATGGGGGCAGAATGGTGCCTACCTTGTCAGATGAGGTCACCATATTGGGTTGTTTTCTGTTTAACTGTTTCTCTTTGATACAAGGGAAGGTTCAATTACAGGAGATAAGAACAGGAAATAGGAATACATATATCCCAAAATGGCAAAGGCATCAATGAAATTTATTGGGGGGAAAAGTATTTCCCCATTCCAAACCCCTTGATTTCTCCAAAACTATAGGAAATTTGACAAGATGAACCAGTATCCCTCCATTCACATTCACTGTTACTTACAAATATCTCCTTAAAACCTGAACCTGAAACAGGTTTTGTCAGCAATAGAACTCTCCTACCAGAGTGCATGCCATTCTTTTTTTACTGCGGGGTTGTTTAAGAGTGATGGGTTACTCTTCATGTTGACTCTTACGAAGACTCAAAATCCTCAGGGAGGGGCAACAGAAGGAGGGAGAAGTTTAGGGAAAAAAAATTAGCATGGACCAAACCAACCATGGCAGAATCCATTAAAAATAATTTCCCTAAAGTCTTTATCTTATTTTAATTGATAGGCACTTACTGAGTATATTTTGTCAACGTTACTGACTTTTAATTTTCAAACAAATAAGGCAAGTTTGCTTTTTTTTTTAAATATAGAACAAGTTAAGCTCATCTTTTTTTATTCTGTTGTACTTGGTACCTGTGGTAATTGCTGGTGGGCTACAACCAATGTGCCAAGAACAGGGTTGATCAATGGATCCATAAACATTTATTAAGCACCGACTTCGTGCCAAGCGCTGTGCTAAGTGCTGGGGATATAAAAAGGGGCAAAAGATAGCCTCTGCCTTCAAGGAGCTTAATGGGGGGAGATAACATGCAAGCACATACATAGAAAGCAAACTACATAGAGGTCAAATAGGAAACAATTAACGGAAGGAAGGCACTGGAATGAAGCAGGGTTGGGGAAGGCTTCCTGTAGAAGGTGGGGCTTCAGGTGGGCCTTAAAGGAAGACAGGGAGGTCAGTAACCTAACATTTTTTTTTTCCGTAAAATCTCACCCAAAGTAGGAGTTACTTCAGGACATGGGTTGTCTCTTGCTTTTGCATGTGGCACAAAATGGACACAGTGCCACAGTGAGTTAGACCTGTGTTCAAATCCGACCTTAGAGATTTACTAGCTCGATGATCATGGCCAAGTCCGTTAACCTGTCTGCCTCCGTTTCCTCATCTGTGAAACGGGGATCATACTCGCACCTACCTCCCAAGGTTGTGAAAAACAAACAAGATAATATCTGTAAAGCACTTAGTGCAGTACCTGGAATACAGATGGTGCTCAATAAATGCCTGTTCCCTTCCCAGGGCTTAGCACATTTTTTGGTTGTGTCTAACTCTTCATGACTCCATTTGGGATTTTATTGGCAAAGATACTGGAGTGGTTTTTGCCATTTCCTTCTCCAGTTCATTTGACAGATGAGGAAATTGAGGGAAACTGGGTGAAATGACTTGCCCAGGGTCACACAGAGAGTAAGTATCTGAAACCAAATTTAAACTCAAGAAGATGACTTTTCCTGACTCCAGGCCCAGCGCTCTATCCACCGTGCCACCTAGTTGCCCTGCTTATTAGCACATAGTAAGTGCCTAATAAATGCTTAGTTAGGGTCCCTAAGCTAGGCCTTAACATATGACAGAACTGAATAATCTGAGGGTACAAATCTTAAATCCTGAGACCATTTGGGATCCCCCTCCTTGGTATCCCCATTCCCCTCCATAGCAAGGATCCTTGACAGAAGAACTGACCACAGAATCCAGGTCAGAACTAACCAGAGAGAGCAAGCTGGCTTAAGATCAACAAAACCCAACTCAATTCAACCAGCCTTTCTTAAGTGCTTCCCACCAGACTCTTGGTGAAGCCCCTTCTAGCCTACCTCTGCCATCGTATGCCTCGGGACGATCTTCTTTCCACAACCCCACACTGTCTGAGTCCCAGCTCTACCAGTGACCGGTTGTATATAACTGGGCCACTACTGACTTGGATGAATGTCCAAGAAAAAAGCTTCCCTTTATTCTGTGACTTGGGATCTTCACTTCTACAAAGGACAAGGAAATTAATTCTTGTTCTACCAACCTTCCACAGCTGTTGTGAGAAGCAAATCATGTCAAAGGGTCATAAACAGACAGGGGTGTTGAACACTGCGGGGGCAGCCGGGGGGGGGGGGGGGGGGGAGGCAGGGAAGCATACAATGCCATACCTATCTATAAGGGGATATCATCAACACTATAAGCCAGGCACAGTTGGAGACAATGAGGATACTAAGGCAAAAGTGAAACGATTCTGGTTCTGAGGGATTTTACCATAAAAAGACGCTGAGGCTCAGGAAAGGTTGGGTGACGCATCCACAGTCATAAGGGCAGTAAGGAGAAGGGCTGAGATTTGCACCCAGTACTCATTAAACTAAGCCACACTGCCTCTACAAGGCCAAGCTCTAGAAGAATTACAACAATTAGAATAATAATTATTATTTTAACTGTAAAGTGCTTCAAAGTCTGCATCGATCCCAACAATAACCTTGTGAAATTCTCAAGTTATTACTGTCATCCCAATTTTGCAGATGAAGAAAATGAGGTCCAGAGAAGCTGACCCCGTCTGGGGTTTTCTTGGCAGAGATGCTGGAGGGGTTTGCGGTCTCCTTCTCCAGCTCACTTTATAGACGAGGAAACTGAAGCAAACAGGGTGAAGTGACTTGCCCAGGGTCACACGCAGCTAGTACGTGCCTGAAGCCAGATTTGACCTCGAGAAGATGAGACTTCCGGACTCTAGGCTCAGCGCTCTATGCACCGCACCACCTAGCTGCCCATTTACAACAAGTATCCTCTCACAATAAAATAAGTCTAATATCCTACATTTGCTGAAAAATTAAAATGAGGAAAAATGGCCAAAAGAGCTCCAATTTTACTGTAGTCACCTAAATTCAAAATTAATGGCATCTTGAACAAAGTCCTTTAATTGCAGAATTTAAAAATTCATGCTCAATTATCATATTCAATATTTTAAGCTCACTGTGGTATCTATCATTTGGGTAGGAAGGAGCAGTGAGAAATAGTTTATGCCTCTACTAATTGGGAGGTACAGGGCCACCAGAATGGATGGAGATGAAAATAAATGTCCTCCTCCAAGCCCACCCACAGGCCTACACCATCTTTCTGTCCTCAGGATCGAGACTACACCATGCTGTGCACATAGTCTGCGTTCAATAAAATACTTGACTGTCACTGATCTAAAAGGGATTTCCAAAGTCGGTCCTTTCTACTTCAGAACATTTTCCCTCCTCAACAAACAGGTTCTGACCACCTCGAAGGGCAACGCACTAGGCTAGCTGCTAGAGATATAGGGAGATTTGGTGCAAAAAGAGCACTGATTTGGACATGAGGAAGCCTGACTTTGAATTTGGGGGCAGGCTGGTCCAGTGGGCAAGAGGGAGGAGAAAGACAGAGAGGGAGAGAGAGAAGAGACAAGGGGAGAGGAAAAAGAGGGGGAGGGGGAAAAAGAAGGGGGAGAGAAAAAGAGGAAAGGAAAGTGCAAGAGAGGAAGAGAAGGGAAAGAGGATGGGCAAAGAGAGGAAAGAGGCACACAGGGGGGAACGGGGGGAAGAGAGGGAGAGAGAGGGAAGAAGAAAAATGGGGAGAGGAAAGAGAAAAGGAGGGAAAATAAGGGGGGAGAGAAAGGAGGGAAAATAAGGGGGGAGAGAAAAAGAGGAAAGGCAGAAGAGGAAGAGCAGGGAAAGGGAGAGGAGAGAGAGGGAAAGAGGATAGGGGAAAGGAAGGGATGAAAGGAAGGAGAAGGGGAAAGGAGGAAGAAAAGGGAAGAAAGACAAGAAAGAAAGGGGGAAGAGAGGAGTAGGAGGAAAAGAAAGGGAGAGAAAGTGAGGGGAGGGGAAAGAGAGAGAAGAGAAGAAAGAGAAGGAAATGAGGGCTAGAGGAGGACAGACTGGGGAAAGAAAGGGGGAAGAGAAGGAACAACAGGGAAGAGAAAGGGGTTAGAAAAAAGAGGAAGACAAAGAGGCGAGAAGAGGTAGATGATGAGAGGGAAAGGGTGAGGAAGAGAACAGGAAGAGAGAAAGGCCAAATTCAGAGGCTTCCCTGGCTGCCAAGTCCCAGCTAAAGTCTCACTTTCTGCCAAAAGCTCCTCCCAGTTCTTCTTGATCTTAGTGCCTTCTCTTTGAGAATATCTCCAATTTATCCTGTGTGTATCTCGTTTCTACATAGCTGTACTCATGTTGTCTCCCCCAGTAAACTGGGAGCCCCCTGAGAACTAGGGACCATCTTTTACCTTTTTTTTATATCCTCAGTGCTCAGCACAGTGCCTGGCACACAGCAGGCACTTAATAAATGCTCGTTGACAATCACATATTTGACATTCTCAAATTCTGAGGCATCACAGGAGAGGCACAGCTTGAACTGAATGAGTTGGACTCATGATCTGAACCCAGGTCCTACACCTCCAAATCCTCTGACTCCCTACTACACCACGATGGCATCAGAGCTTCACAACAATCCTGGGAAGCAGGGAATACAAGTATTTCGTGTCTCTTTTACAAATGAACCTGAGAAGTGACTTTCCCAAGGTCACACAACTAGTAAAATTGTACAGCTGGGATACGAATGCTGGGCTGACTCCAAGTCCAACACTCCTGGTCCTGTCTAAACAGGGCCTCTTAAACTTTTTCCACTCCTGACCCTTTCAGTGCTTCTTAAACTGGGGTCTGTGACCCAATATGGGGTTGCTAAACCACACTGTGATTTTGTTTTTGGGGGTGCAGGTTCTAGTAACAGCTTATTAACAAATATTCACTTTCAAATTTATACTGCAGGGACACCAAAGCAAAGAATGATACAAATAAATCCAGAAATTAGCAAGAACTAAATTTTGGTTCTTATGTCTATATTCAAATAATGCCTCAGAATTCTACTTTAAGAAATCACACATAAATAAATCCTGTAAACCGGAGATCCTCCAGAAAAAAAAAAAGCTTATGATAAAGTTAAACCTCACTAATTCAGCCTGATAATGGGTGAAGGCCAGACTGGGTTAGTACAATATCTTATTTACAGACTATTTTAAAGAACTGCAGTCTCATTATTTTCAAAGCCTGGATAAGAACCCCAACTGTTAACAAAGTATTTCCAAGCAGAAACCTCATCATCCTTAATGAATAGATAGGATACATTTATAATTAGCAATATTCATTTGCATACTAACAATTAATGTTCCAAAGTACTTAAAACAAAATCACTGAATGTGCCCCCAAAGTCTTATTTGGATTATTCATCTCTTAGCAAACCCTTTCACAATGCAGAGATACACATCAGATAAGCCAGGATACAATTGCGCAATGTGTTACTTGAAACTGGCACTTTATGATGATTAGCAGTAAAAAGAAAGTTGAACCTGGGCAAGGTGCATGAGGTCAACTCCTGGCTCTGTTACTTACTAATAGTATGGCACTGGGTCAGTCACTTAACTTCTCTGAGACTCAAGTTTCCTCATCTGTAATATAAAGAGCATATTCAATGACCTCTGACGTCTTTTCCAGTTTGAATTTTATGCTCTGATAAATCTCCATGAGATGCAAATGCTAACAAACCCCTACATTCTTGTAGAAGCAGCATCTCTACCAGGTTTCCTGTTATCCCAGGCTCTCTGAAGACAGCCCTTCGGCTGGGCATCCCAGGCCCTCTAAAGGCAGCCCTGGGCATCCTAGGAGTCTGGGAAAACAGTTCTAGTATCCTTGACCTGCTTCTCAGTCTACAGTAACATTCTTCTGCATGTCTCCAATAATTCAACTCTTGTAATCACAGATTAAAATGTACATACCCCCATTAAAGCAAATTAGCAAAAAAATCATTACTTAAATGCTCTTTTCTCGAGACTGTTTACAAACAGTTATGTGTTCAGGCAAACCCACGTCCTTTAGAAAGCCAGAGAGGGATGGTTATGAATATCTGCATCCACAGGCGGCCTTTATTTATCTATAAACAAACTTGATGATCTCGTTCTCCCACCTTCAATATTTATAGGTGATCTGCTGGATTTATTTTCTGTAAAAATCCCTCAAAGGTTTTCCCTGTCAGATACACTAGTTGTTTTGTGCAAAAATCTCTAATTAGGCTGGCTGTCAGCCTGGGCTCTTCCGAGATTACCCTGCAGATGGAGAATGAAGGGAACCAGGCAGCCCGTGCAAAGACACAATATGTTAAAACAAGCATTTTGCTTGTACTTTAAGCTCTAATTGAAATTTAAATTCTGCAGTAAAAAAAGACACAGTAAATCATCAAATCTATGGATCAGCCTCACAAAACCAGAGGGCATTCCATTTCAACTGACTGCAAGAACAAATTTGATCTTAATTACTAGGAAGCTCTTACAAGTTGCGAAGGAAGTCACAGCTTAAAGAGGATCAGACTCCTAACTTCTTGATAAATTAGTTTCTCCAGACTAACCTTTTGGATGCCAAAGAAATATATCACACACATGGCAGTGAGGAAAATGTCAGTGTTCAAAGAGGGGTGAAGTAAATGGCTAAGTAATCACTAAAATGACATGTATGCATGCTTAACAATATGCTAAATCTGGGAAATAAAGATTAAAATTTAAATATAAAATTCGAACAACCACTGCCACATACTGGCAGCATTAAAAAATGTGCTTTCCCTGTATCTTACTACAAAATTTTAAGGTTTCTTAGCATTTTCCCAGTTCAGGTTTCTTTCTTTTGAAGCCCTTCTTTAGAAATGAGAAAACTCTCCAGATTCATCCCCGGGTCTCTTCTCCCACCCACTTCATTCAAAAATATCACCATTCCCTATTTGGGACTTGAGGATTGTCAATTCTGTGGTGATAGGATAGAATCAATGAGATGAAAACATCCTTGATCGAATAAGACAGAAGGAACAGGCTAAGCCAAAGATACCCCTGTTTACAGTCAACTACTTTCTACACAGCCATCAGAAACAAGCCCTGGGGCCTAATGAGTCTGGGAAGCATCTATTTAAATGTACCCAAGTACAAGTGACAAGACTCACTCCTGATCCTCAAAGAAGTTCCTTTTTTGCTCCTCTCCTTAGGTGGGTCAGGAAACCACAAGCTCACCTTACCCCCTTGGGAGAGAAAACCCCCAAGGAAATGGCAGTGATTTTTCTTTTTATTTGCTACATGCATTCTTATCTGTGCTTTATCAAATCTTTATTTTGGTGCCATGTGTTTTCATCAAATCTTTGCTATAATAGATTTTCCAGTGAGAATAAAGAAATCAGCAGGAGAAAGGAATGCCTTCCTTTTTCATAAGGGGAGAGTTTGCAGTTTGGTTGTGGTCCAGCAACCCTGCCTTTCATCCATCAATATAAATATTTCAGAATTGCTGTTGTTTTAAACACAGTCTCCTTTAACCCTGGACATTTGGACCTGCTACTGATTTTGGGTGTTCTGAAAGGTGTAGATGGGGAAAGAAGCAAAGAAAGGAAGGGAGGGGAAATGGGAGAAGAAAGGAAGGGAGGAGAGGAGGAAGAGAGTGAGGAAGGAAAGGAGAATAGAGGGAAGGAAGGAGGGAGGGAGGGAGGGAGAGAGAGGGGGAGGGAAGGAGTGTAGGGAAGGAGATAAGGAAGGAGGTAGAGAGGGAGGGAAGGGAGTAGGGGGGTGAGGGGGGAAGCAAGGAGGGAGGGAGAGAGGAAGGAAGGGAGGGAGGAAAGGAGGGAGGAAGGAAGGAAGGAAGGAGGGAAAGGAGGGAGGGAGGGAAGGAGGAAGGAAGGGAGAAAGGAAGGAAGGAAAGGAAGGGGAAAAAGGAAGAAGCAAGGGAAGGAAAGGAGGGAGGGAGGAAATAAGCATTTATTAAATGCCTATTCTATGCCAGGCACTGTGCTAAGTGCTTTACAAATATCTGATTAAAAACAAAAAGGACAAGGACCTATATGTACAAAAATATAACAACTCTTTTAGTGGTGGCAAAGAACTGAAACTGAGAGGATGTCCATCCACTGGGGAAGGGCTGAACAAATTGTTGTACATGATTGTGATGGAATACTATTATGCTGTAAGAAATGACAAGTGGATGCTCTCAGAAAAACCTGGAAAGACTTATATGAACTGATACAAAGTGAAATGAGCAGAACCAGGAGAATATTGTATATAGTAACAGCAATACTGTATGAATGACTTAGTTATTCTCAGCAATACGATGATCCAAGACAGTTCTGAAAGACTTATGATGAAAAATGCTATCCATCTCCAAAGAAAAAACTAATGGAGTCTGAATGTAGATTGAAGCCTATTTTTTCTTCACTTTATTTTTCTTGGTTTTTTTTTTAAACCTGTTTTCTTTCACAACATGAGTAACACAGAAATGTTTTGCATGACTGCGCATGTGTAACTGTTATCAAATTGCCTGCCTTCTTAATGTGGGTGGGGCGGGGGAGGTGGAGGAGAGAATTTGGAACTCAAACATTTTTAAAAACAAATGTTAATACGCCCAAAGGGCTATAAAAATGTGCCTTCCCTTTGAGCCAGCAATACCACTTCCAGGGCTGTATCCCAGAGACCATACAAATAGGAAAAGGACCCACATGTACAAAAATATTTATAGCAGCTTTTTTTGTGGTGGCAAAGAACTGGAAATTGAGGGGATGCCCATCGATTGGGGAATGGCTGAACAAGTTGTGGTAGATGAATGTAATGGAATACTATTGTGCCATAAGAAATGATGAGCAGACAGACTTCAGAAAAACTTGGAAAGACTTATATGAACTGATGCTGAGTGAGGGGAGCAGAACCAAGGAGAACACTGTACAGTTACAGACACAGTGCGATGGCTAGCTTTGATAGACTTGGCTCTTCTTAGCAATGCAAGGTTCTAAGACAACTCCAAAAGACTCATGATGGAAAATGCTATCCATATCCAGAGAAAGAATTACAGAGTCTAAATGTAGATTGAAGAAAACTATTTACTCTTTCTTTTTTGTTTTGTTTCTTCTTTCTCATGGTTCGTTCCACTGGTTATAATTCTTCTTTGCAACATGACTAATGTGAAAATATGTTTCAGTGTGAATGTATGTAGAACTTATACTGGATTGCATGCCATCTTCTGGAGGTGGGAGGGGGAGGAAATTTGGAACTCAAAAGCTTGTTGAACTGAATTTTGTAAACTAAAAATAAATTAATTTAAAAGAAAAAACAAACGGTAAAAATTGCTTTTACAATGAGCAATGTTTTAATGTAATTGGTGAAAAAAAATAAATATAAAATAAAATATAAAAAAATAAAATATTAAATTATAGTAAAAAACAAACCCAAATATCTCTTTTTGTAATGGGGGATGAGAGGGAGACACTTTACTGGCAAATAGGGTCTCCTAAAAAAAATTCATAGTGAGGTCTTCATACCATCTAATGCTAGTGATGCTACAATATTTTTCTGTTCTTTCAGGGAAAAAAAAAAGATAAAGTTGTTTAATCGGGCTAGGTTAATCTTCATTTTCTTCACTAGAATTACAACCTGGTATATATATATAGAAGAGAGCACAAGCTTTGGAATCACAAGACCTTGGTTCATATCCTCTTCTTAAAACACCTGGCTTCCTTTGAAACTCAATTCAAGTGCCACCTTCTCAATGAGGTCTTTCCTCATCTGCATGGTGCCCCCCTCCCAAACTGCAAAATGGATGAAGTCTTTCCTGATACCCCAGCCCCCAATCTCTTAACCCCAAGTTGTATTTGCTTGATAGACAGAGAGATGATAGACATGATAGATACTTTCTTAAGGAAGAGTGTCAAAAGGCACTCACTGGTTGTGGTGAGCCATGAATGGCATCTGGATAAATGAAACTGACTACGGCTTAACAGGCATGAAATGATTGGTTACACACTCAGCAGACATTTCAGAATCAGCTGTCGGTGTGTAGTCAGAACACTGACTGCTTAAAGAGAAGGTCAAGGCAAATACCAACTTAAAACAAAGAGGAAAGAACTCTCTCACGAGGATGATTAAAGCTGCTCCAAACCAATCTGTTTAAATACACTATTGAATCAGAAAAATGGACAAACATCAACTGATATTCCCGTCAAATGCCATTTCTTAGAGAAATTTATCTAATTCACAACCATCTAGAATAGTTTAGTAGGTCTGTGGACAAATTTCCAGGGGGCCGTGAACTTTAATGAGAAAAAATTACATTTTTGTTTTCACTAATCTCTAACTGAAATTTTGCATTTTCTTCAATTATGCATATAGGAAGTCAATGATTATTATATGGAATCCATGGGCTTCCCCAGACTGCCAAAGGGCTCTATGACACACAAAGGCTAAAACCCCTTGATTAAAAAAACTTTAAAAATTGCCTCAATCAGCAAATAATCTTGCTCACAGTATCACAGAAACTCAGAAGGAGCTTCAGAGGTCATCTAGTCTAGGAGTCCTTATCTTTTTTTGTGTCATGGACCCTCTTTGGTAGTCTGGTGAAGTCTGTGGGACCCCTTCTCTGAATAGGGAAGGGGGAAAGAATGCATTTATTAAGCACCTGCTGTATGCCAGGCATTATGCTAAGCATTTTACAAATATTATCCCATTTGATCACTTGTTCTTAAATGAAAAAAATAAAATAAGAATTTAAAAAAAAAACCCAATTGTGTGAAAGTTGATGGACCCCAGGTTAAGAACCCTGGATTTAGTCCAACCCATATCTAAACTGGAATCCACTCCAAAACATTCCCTCTCTCTATCATCTAGCTTTTGCTCAAATACCTCCATTGATGGGGAACCTACTACCAATGTGGAATGGAGAAAACCAAGCCATTTCCCAGCTCATAAATATTCAGTGCTTTCCCATTACCTTTAGAGTATAACAAAGATTTCTCAGTCCATAATTCTAAGCCCTCTACCATCCTGTTCCAACTGATTTTCTGGGCTTATTTCATTCTACTTTCCTTCACGAATGTTATATTCTGACCAAACTGGACTATCAGCAGTTCCCTTGAACTCTATACTTCATCTCTCACCTCCTCACATTTTGTACAGGCCATTCCCTAAAGCTTGGAATGCATTCCTTCCTCATCACCACCAAGCGGAACCTCTGTCTTACAAGGCTCAGTGCAAGAGTCCACCTCATTCATAAAGCTTTCCTTGATCACCTCTCCCCTCCTTAGTTGCTGGTGTATCCTTCTGCAATCTCCATTCATCTTGTCTGTGTACTTATTTGTGCAGATACTATAGAGCCTCTTTCCCCACCGCACCCCCACCCCCACCAACAGAATGTAAACTCTTGAAGGCAAGGATTGTTTGGTATGTCATCGTATCTGCTATGACTACTTAACACAGTGCTTTGCACATAGTAAGTTCTTAATAAACATCTGTTGCTTGCCTGCCACTATTTTTATAACAACTATTTTCATTAGCAATGACAGGACTACCACATAGGGACTGCATCTGAGGTATCACAAGAAAGCAGGAGAGATATTCAAAATGATGGTAGTCCAGAAGAATGGTTGGGTCTAGAAAAAAAAAGAAAAAAATCATCTAGAGGAAATCCATACGGGAAGCTATACCACTTTGACGGCTCTAGGGATCCACTATAGAGCTATCTCAAAGGAGAAAAGATTTCACTGGAATGGAAAATTTTAATATTAGCAACTGAGGAAAAAATAGAAAGAACTCAAATTTCTGTATAGCATTTTAAGGCTTACAAAGTAGTTCCTCCACAAAAACTCTGCAAAATATTACAAAGAATATGCTCCAAGTGAAGCTCAGAAAGATGTAGGGACTATCTTATGGTCACATGACCAGTAAATGACCTTAAGAACCTATGATAATAGGTTCTGTAATTATATGTCACAAACTTGCATAATTTAAGGTAGGCAAGGAAGATGTCTTGTCTAAGGAGTATTCAAGGTTGGATTTTATTCTATAATCAAAAGATTTCTGACAACTAAATAGTGGTAGACCCAGTTGGACCCTATTCTCTTTCCTGTTCCTGTGACTGTAAAGGTATGGTCTCTAATAGAGACTGGAAAAACCTGACCCATTCACTTTTTATGTTTTCATCAACAACATCCTTAATGCTTGCACAGACTATTTCCACAAAGCTCTGTAGACAATATAGGCTCTCGAAGAGTGGCAGTATATGAACCCAGGATTCCTTGATTCTGAGTCTAACACTAAGACAGCCAAATACTGGGAGGATGACCTCAAATCTCTTCCAGCTTTAGTTCTATGACCCCATGATCCACTTGTTTCCCCAGGGAACTAAAATTCCTGAGAGATAATACTAGAAAAAAAATTACCTAATTTGTAGCACTGCACTCACCATTATTTAAAATTTTAACGTATCTTTATGTGTATTATCATAGAATACTAGGTGTTTTTTAAAAGCCATTTAATACACTTTTAGACTTTTATAGTACATCGATGGCTAAAGAAAACTGCAGATCCTAATGTCACTAGATAGAAACTGAATAATTAATAAGTGACAGGAAAGAGCTCTGAAAACCTAGAGGGGCTACGCAGATATGGAAACCAGTGCCCCAAAACTCAACAACTAGGTAATAAAAAAAACCACCACAAAACACTAAAAATCTGCAGAGCCAGAAAGATGCCTGTCTATTCTTTCTACAGAAGAGAGCTCATAAGCATTGCTCACAAAGCATGTTGTCAACATATACAAAGGCGGCTTCTTAACATAGGCAATATTAGCTACTTTCAAGGTTGGGAAGGTGCTGGCAGTTCGGGTGACTAGAGAACCATTAATGGGATACAAAGTTTTAGCTTCTGGGTGACAGCTACCAGTCTGCCCCAGGCTCACTGTGATTGAAGAAGGCAGAGGGTCCCACTGGTGGAGTTACTTGGTAACCAATGGGAAATGAGCAGACAGGTGCCCGTAACATACAATCTCCTTTCTATTCGGTAACAATTGCTACTTGACTGCCACTGGCATGCCAGAGGCCCAAGAGGGAATTAGGACTGAGGTATTCTCACCACTCCAAAGAATTCCAAACCAGGGTTCAGGCACAGGAATGAATAAACTACCTCCAGGCAAGACCCTATCTGCTTGGTGAATGATGACTTTGGTATCCACCTATTTTGACACAGAATTTTTAAACAGTGACTTTTTTATTTCTAAAATGTACATATGGGACCTGTCTATGTTACACACAGTTTGGGCAGGTACATACTCACCACTAATCTCTTCCCTTCCTGTTTCCTACCAATAAGAACTTAAAAAAATAATACTCAGAATAATAAAATAATGAAATAAGGAACCTGACACAAACACCAGTAAGTGATTTGCCCAGGGTCACATAGCTGGTAAGTGTCTGAAGCCGACTTGAACTCAAGTCTTCCTAAATCCAGGCCAATGCTCTATCCACTGCACCACCTAGCTGTTACATAAATGCTAGCTAGCATCATTATTATGATGATTATTTATTATTACTACTTCTATCCTGTGAATGGGAGAGATACCATAGAACCGGAGATGGAGATAGGTAAGCAATGTCAGATTTCAAAGAAGAAAAAAAAAAAAGAAGACAGTGAGGTCTTCAAACAAAAGGCCAGTGAGCTTGATGACAATTTCTGGCACCGTTCCAGAAGGCTTTGTTAAAGTGGTAGTTTGTGAGAACTCAGAAAGGGAGGCAGGGATCATTCTAAGTCAGCATGGGTTCATTAAGGACAAGTCGATGCCAGACTAATCACATTTCCTCGGTGGATGGGTTACGAGCCTGGCAGATCAAAGCACCGTTGTGCACACTCTCTGATATACCTGGATATCGACAAAGTTTCTCATGCTTCCCCACGGACGAAACAGGTAGGTTAGGTAGGTGGATTCGGAGCTGAGTGAATGACCAGATGGGAAGAATGGTGATTAAACGGATCAATGTCACTTTAGAGGGAAGCCTCTAGTGGAGTGGGCCCCCCCAGAGATCTATTCTCGGTCCTTTGGCCTTAAACATTTTTGTTAATGACTTAGAGAAAGGTATAGATGACATGGTTAGCTAAAGTTAGAAATGAAAGCTAGCTCGGAGGGATAGAGAACCCACTGAGTGACAGAATTGGGATTCAGAAAGATCTTAAAAGGCTAGAAACCGGGGACCAAATGTAATAAGATGAAATCTAATAGGGATAAATGTTAAAAAAAAAAATCCTTGAACTTGGGTTCAAAAAATCAACCCCACAGCATGGGAGAGATGTGACTAGACAACAGTTCCTGTAAAAAGGACCTCACAAGGTTAGTGAACTGAAGATGTCAGATGATGACAACCAAAAAAGTGAATGTAATTTTAGGCCACAATAACAAGAGTATAGTCATACAGGGCAAGAGCAGTAATTTTCCTTAAGTGCAGAGCTGACCATGTGACTTCTCTACTCCACCAACTCCAGGGGGCTATTGCCTCTAGGATAAGAGACAAATTTCTCTGTTTAACTTTTTAAGCCTTTCCCTGTCTTTCCAAACTCTCTGGACGTGATGTTCCCTCCCCCACTGTCATCCAGCCAAACTGGCTTCCCACACCATACTCATCTCCCATCTCTGGACCTCTGCAATGGCCATCCCTCATGCCTGGAATGTATTCCTTAACATCACCTCACAAAGGCCCTATCTTCCTTTAAGATTATTGTTATTACGTATAACCTTTATAAAATTGCTTACCTTATCAATGAGGTGGGAAGGGAAGAAGGGAGAGAATCTGGAACTCAAAATTTTAAAAATGAGTGTTAAAAGTTTTGTTTATATGTGATTGGGGAAAAATAAAATACTAAATAACTTAAAAAGTAAAATCATCAGGACATGAAAAAAAAAAACAGAAAAAAGATTGTTGCTGTTCCGTCGTTTTTCAGTCATGTCTGACTCTGTGACCCCATTTGGGGTTCTTTCTTGGCAAAGGCATAGGAGTAGTTTGCCATTTCCTTCTCTAGCTCATTTCATAGCTGAGGAAACTAAGTCAAACACGGTGAAGTGACTTGCCCAGGGCCACAAAGCTAGTAAGTGGCTGAGGCCATATTTGTACTTATGAGGATGAATCTTCCTGATTCCTGAAATGAAGACACAGACAGCTACAATGGAAAACATGGTGGGTTTGGAATCAGCTGTTGTTTTTGTTGTTCAGTCATGTCTGACTCTGTGACCCCATTTGGGGTTTTCTTGGCAAAGATACCGGAGTGGTTTGCCATTTGCTGCTCCAGCTCATTTGTGCCACCCAGCTGCACTTCCTTTAAGATATGTTTTGCATGTCATCACACATATAAATGACATTACATTCCTTGCCTTCTCAATGGGTCGGGGAGGAACTGGAGGGAAGAAGAGAATTTGGAACGCAAAATTCAAAAACAAAAAAAGAACGTTAAAAAAAATTAAATTTAAAAAAGATGCAGTTCAAGTATCTTCTCCCTAATGCCATTCCACACATACTACTAGTAGCCTCTCTCCAAAACTCCCTTGTATTTAACTACTTTCTATATATTTTATTTTCTATTGTCTTACTGTTTCCTTTCTTATTTTACCTTTTCTATTCACTTTATGTTTATGTTGAATATACTTAGACACATACTTGTTTTCTCTCCCACTAGAATGTTAAGTTCCTCAAGCCTATGGATTGCTTCAGTCTTTGTGTTCAGTCTTCAGTACTTGTATTCCCAAACATATTGCCCGCACGTAGTAGGTACTTAATAAATCCTCAATAGCTGACCAATAGACCCACTGTGCCCTGCCCTAGTTAGACCATGACTGGAGTACTCTGCGAGTCACATTGGCAAGCTGGAAAACATCAAAGGGAGGGTGATTGCTGAGGGCAAGGAGACTCAAAGTCAGCCATCAGAAGGATGGCTGGAAGAGGCAGAGATGTTTAAATTGAAGAAGAGAAGACTGTAGGGACAGGATAACTAATTTCATTCATCTTGGCAGTCTGTCAAGTACAATAAGGATTACACTTGTTCTTGGCCTCGGAGGATGGAATTAGGAGCAATGACTAGAAGGAAGTGAAGGAGGAGATGGCTACAATGCAAAACATGGTGGGTTTGGAATCAGCTGTTGTTTTTGTTGTTCAGTCATGTCCAACTCTTTGTGACCCCATTTGGGGTTTTCTTGGCAAAGATACTGGAGTGGTTTGCCATTTGCTTCTCCAGCTCCTCTGACAGAGGAGGAAACTGAGGCAAAGAGAGTTAAATGACTTGCTCAGAGTCACACAGCTAGTAAATGTTTGAGGCCAGATCTGAACTAAGGTCTTCCTGGTCTGGTGCTCTATCCACTGTGCCACCTCAAATTCCAGGTGAACCACTAACACCTGAGTGACCTCAGGCAAGTCACTTCACTTTTCTGCACAGCAGGTTCCTCATTTGTGAAAGGGGTGGAAGGGACTCTACAAAAGAGGGGTTCCTCATTTATAAAATAAGAGTTCAATGGACTCTAAGGCCCCATAATCCTATAAACTTGTATGAGCCTTCAATGGCTCTCTGTTACCCACTAAAAAAAGGTCCAAACTCTAACCTGGCATTCAAGGCCTTCTACAATGTGATAGCTCCTTACTGATTTCATATTGCTCACCCACATCCTACCCAGCTTTCCCTGTGGTGGAAGGTGACCAGTTCAATCCCAGAGAGGCCAGGAGGCAGAAGAGTCCCCCCAGATAGTGACAGTGCGGTATACCATTATGGAGCAGCACAAGATACCAGCACACGACACATAATAGCAATTCTCCTGCTCCACATCCTCCCCGGCCCCTGTCTGTTATTTTTCCTCCGCGGCTGGCTTTTAAGGCTCCCCATCCAACAGCAGTGCCCTGGCCAGGAGGCTGCCTTGCCCCTTTTCTCAGCATTTCCAGTGGTACTGAAGTAAACGAAGGAGTCAGAGAGAACTTTCCTCCATCATTTCTGAGCATCTGTGTGGCTAGGGTTCTCTGCAGGCAAACTCTATTAGTGTCCCTGGCTCTGTGTGCACAGCATTAGTCAGTCAGTCAGTCAATGAAATTTACCGAGTGTTGCGGACAGCGGAGCCCTGGATACAGGTGCCCTCCTGTCCCTCCATCTGCTGGACCTCTGTGGCACTGGAAGGGTAATGGGATCAACAGATTCAAGCATTTTAATAGGATTTTCCCTCCCTAGCCATGGATAGCTAAAAAGGGAGAGAGAGATTCCTGAGCAGCTCTCCTATTTAACAACAGATCTGAGGTGAAATGCACTTGTCACAGAGATCGGGTCATGTTCCATACCGTAAGGGTATTTGGTGTCCAGTTTACTCTCGGCCGCCCTGCTCCAAGGAAGCAAGTCATCACTGCACCCGTTGGGCATCCCGTTGTACCCAATTCCAACAATTTTGTTTTCTGCATTGACGATGCAAGCCCCAACCTAAGCAAGGGGAAAAAAAAAACCACAACCCAAATGGTTTCAGTTCAATTTGAGAACCAGACTTAGAGTCAGGAAGATCTATGTTCAAATCCTACCTCTGTGTCACCTGAGGCAATCCCTTAAGCTCTTTAAGCCTTGGTTTCCTCATTCATGAAGTGGGGATATCTATGGTAGGGACCTCAAAGAGTAGTTCATGATGCAGTTTGCAAATGTCCAAGTGCGATACTAATGTTTGCTATTAGGGTTATTGTTACTACTTCATAAAGGTGCTGTGAGAAACAAACCTAGCCTGACAAGGGCTCTTGAAAAATATTAGCGCTGAAGTAACAACAGTAACTCACAAAAATTTTAAAAATACTAACAAGTTATTTACATAAATGTATATAATATATAAATGTATATTTGATTATATATATAAATATATATTTACTGACATATTATATGTATAAATATATATTGGATTATATAATAAGTGTATATTTATATAGATATACTATATAATATATAATAGCTATATATTATGTAAGTTATTTATATAGTAAATATGCCAGGCACGGTACTAAGTACTTTACAGTTATCTCATTTGATCCTTGCAACAACCCCAGGAGGTAGGTGCAATTACCACCCCCATTTTACAGAGGAGGAAACTGAGGCAGGGTTAAATGACTTGCCAAGGTCACATAGCTAGTAAGTGCATGAGGCTGGATTGGAACAGTCTTCCTGACTCCAGACATAGCGTTCTATCCGCCGTGACAAAGATAAGCCATGGTGCTAGACACTGAAGGAATTCAGAGAGGAGTAAAGCATGCTTTCTACCCTCAAGGAGTTTACGATTCAGTACAATAGTAAGACAGTTAATGATGCTGAAAGGCATCGTAGTATAGACCTGGCCTCAGAGTCAAAAAAACCTGGATCCCAGTCCCGCCTTGGGCCTTGCTAAGAAACTGCATAAGAAACAGAAAGTACTGTGATAGTCCACAAGAGAGATCACTTGATTTATCATTACTATTATAAGAAGAAAAATTTAATGAAACCAGAAATACAATTAACTCCAATGCCACTGAAGTGGAAGACATCACACGGTGCCCTACCTTATTAGAATGAGATTTTTTATTATTGTCTGTATCTTTATCTATAACCCCCAGTCCCTAGCACAGGGCCTCACACATAGCAGGTGCTTAATAAATGCTTCTTGATTGATTGATTATCCATTCCTCAATCCTGCCCCAACAACCCACCACAGTCTTTCCACAAATTCCTGCTGCAATGAGGCAGTTAACTGAAGAACCTAACAATGTACTCGGGCAGCCAACTGTAAGAGAAGAAATAAAACTGTGAACACGGAGACGGCAGATTTATCCTAAATCTTAAAACTAATGGTTAGTCTCCTAAGTTTTCCCTTTTTGGCCATTAATGCATTTATGTGCATCTCTGTGAGTGGGAGTGAATTACACTCTGCGAAACAGTCTTACCTGGGAATTTGGATCCTTGCTCCTCTGGGCAGATAAAAAGGCCACGGCCATGAAGTACTCGGGCCATTCCAAATAGTCATCCCGTTTTTTACACGTTGTTTCACTGTGGCTCGAGCTGCAGGGACAACAAAAGCAATACAGTAATGGAGGAGGAGGAGGAAGAGAAGGAAGAAGAGGAGGAGGAGGGAGAGGAGAAGGGGAGGGGGAAGAAAAAGAAATTTAAAAGCCCAGCATCTGAGAAAAGCAAACAAGTTGTTTTGATCGACAGCCCCGGTTAGGTGGTGCCATAGAGGGTACAGCCAGGCTTGCAGTCAGGAATATTCCTCTTCCTGAGTTCAAATCTGGCCTCAGACACTTAGTAGCTGTGTGATCCTGGGCAAGTCACTTAACCCCAATTGCCCTGCCTTCCCCCTGCAAAAAAAAAATTAATAATAATATTATTATACCACTTTTGCAAGACTTATATGATCTAAGGCACTTTGAAGAATATATATTGCTACAGGAAATGAAGTGATTATTATATTATTAATAACAAAATTAAGAGCTTCCTTTATAGCACAGAGCCTGGCACCCCAGTGAGGATTTGATAAATGTTTGTTGACTGATACTAGTATGAACTATAAATGAGCTAAAGCTCATGAAAAGGGACCAAGAACGTCAGCTCATGGAAGGTCATCTAGGAAAAGAGGCAAGGCCTCAACAGAACCATCTGTGCTCCGGTCTCCGGCTGGGCAGAGAAGTCATGCAGAAACCACAGAGATTCCGTCTAGGAGGGGGAGGGACTTCCTAAAGCTTTGCTTGAGGGCCAATCCCACCTCTCACATTTATTCCCCAGGGTGATCCCAGGCAAGTGGCTGAAGCTCTGAGTCTCAGTTTTCCTCGGCTGTATAGAGGGAATGACTGCTGCGGCAGCTACTTGGCAGGACCGTTCTGGGGCTGAAATGAGGTTATGTAAAGCGCTTTGCAAACAGTGCCCAGCCAAGCAAGGGCGCTTAAAAATATCAGCAGGGGAAACAGAGACTCCTCCTGCAGAGGCCGAGGCCCATTTTCCAACAGAACAGAAACTGGGAGTTATTTTGTCTGTCTCTGTACCCCAGCACTTAGCATAGTACACGGCACACAGCAGGCACTTAATAATTGCTTGTTTTTTGGACTGATTTTCCATGCACTAAAAGAGGGGTGCCATCCACCATCAATCCTCTCCCCAGAAACCTTCATCTAGGCTAGTTAGTAATACTGAAAATTAACTTGAACTGGGGCAGAAATTCAGATCAGGGATTCCCAAAGGGCCAATCTTTCTTCTTTTTATCCTTTAGCAGGCAATCTACCAATGTTATACATTGTTTCTCTATCTCTCGATATGACGGTGGAATAATAGATAGTGTGCTGGGCTTTAGAATAAGGATCTGTGTTCAAATCCTGCCTTGGCCTTTCAGCAGTCTTGTGGCCCCGGGCAAGTCCCTGACCCTCGGTTTCCTCATCTGTAAAACGGGAATGCCCGCAACTCCTTACGGGTTTTGTTCGGAGGATCCAAGGGGATCACACAGGAAAAGCACTTTGCGAATTCTGACGCCGCCAAATGCATGCGAGCGATTATTATGAAGCTGGCTGTCAGGCTCCTATGATCACTGCTGTTGACACGGTAATGATTGCTATTATTTTTATTACTATGGGAGTCTGAGGCAGCGGACCTCAAAGCTGGGTTTTAATTAATCCGGCCATTCTAGGGTGCCTTCCAGGTCCACACCCCCTTCCTCCTCATTTCCAGCGTGTTCCACCGGGCGGGTCCGCACACTCCAGTGTAGAACACTCCTGAGGCCCCCAGAGTCCGGCACCCTCCTCCGCAGGGCGCTTGGAAGTGAACTTGACTATGGCAATGACGCCCCAGGAGGGCCCGCACCCAGCGCGGGGCCGCTCCCAGCTGCGCCAGCCCAAGTGCGGGGGCCAGGTGCGTGGGGGCGCGGGGCGGGGGAGCGAAGGAGGGGGGAGGAGTATGAGGAAGGAGGAGAGGGGAAGAAGAGGAGGAAAGAGAAGGAAGTGCGGGAAGAAAGAGAGGAGGAGAAACGGAGAAGAGGAGGAAAGAGGAGGAGGAGGGAGGAGGAGAGAGAGGAAGGAGAAGGAGGAGAGCGGAGCGTACCCTCCGAGCTGGTCCCCGCTCATCTCGCCGTAGCAGCAGCAGCAGCCGCCTTCCCGCCTCCACGCGCTGCCAACAAGAGCGGGAAGAGGAGGGGCCGGGGGCGGGGCCGGGGGCGGGGCCTGCGCGCACGAAGCCCCAGTCCCTGCGCGCGCCGCCGCCCTGGAGGGAGGGGAGCCCGGGCACGCCCCGCCGCCCGCTGCGTTCCTGAGCGGTCCTCCACATGTGCTCCCTCCGCCCTCTGCCCGCCTCCATCTTCCCGCGCCGAGCAGCCACCTGGGCTCGCAAACTTGCGCCATCGTCTCTCCAGTGTCTCCAATGTCTCTGCTCGTCTCTAACCTTGCCCTAAGCTTTGGGCTTTATGCAAAGGGGGCGGGGAGTGGGGGGGGGGAGCGCTTTGTTCCACCTCCGAGCAAAATAAAAAGGGAGGGGGGCCCAAAGTTGTGGGTGGAGACGGAGCGCGAGCTTGTGTGGCCCCCTCGGCTGAAGTGCCAGCCTCCTGGGTGGCGCTTTCGCGCCCTGTTCGTTTGCAGGGGCGCCCTCCGGCTCCCACGAGCCCGGGGTTCTGCGCGCGCTAGGCAGAACACGCGCCTTCCGAGCCATTGCGCCCCCTGCGGCTCGGTCTCTGGCCTTCCTCCTTTCCAACTCCGCTCTTTTCAGCGTTGAGACTTTTTAAGTGAGATTCCGGATTTCTAGAGTGCCGCTCATTTGATGGAGGAACGTCGTGTTGTGATCTTTTTCTAAAAGACTGTATTTTGCGTGATACCAAGCCAGTTTTTGCTCCTCCCCCCGTGGCTAAAAGAAAACCACAATGGCTGCTGAGTGCAAATTAAGAGATAGTGGTCCAGTGAGTAGAGCACTGGCCCTGGAGTCAGGAGGACCTGAGTTCAAATCCATCCTCAGACACTTGATACACTTACTATGGACCTTGGACAAGTCACTTAACTTCAGTTGCCCTGCCTTCCCCCTCTCTCCAAAAAAAATAAAAATAAAAAAGATAGTAATGCAGCTTCAGGCTTGGGGGATAACTACAAAAAATGGGCCCAGAAGTCCAAAGATGTGGGCTAGCGTTTGATACTTGATATTATTAGCGTCCTGAATGGTCCTTTGCATGTCATAGGGAAATAACATTTGCTTCTTGGAGATTTGGTTACGGTCCCTATTTGTCACCTATTAGCCATGTGACCTTGGTCAATTAATTAACCTCTCCAAGCTTTTCTTCATCTCTAAAATAAAAGGGTTGCATTTTACTTAAAAAAAAAAAAAACAAGAAATAAGTCTAAGAAGTGAAGAAAGAAAAATAGGTTCAGAGAAACTTGAAACATCAACTGATATAGAATGAAATGAACATAATCAGGAAAACTGCCCAATGACCAGAACATTATTAAAAGAAAATAACTGTATAATGTAATAATAAAAAAAAAAGGAAGAAATAACTCCAAGTAGGACACTTAGAAGTTGGTTCCCAAGCCAGGATGACCTTAATTCTATTTAACTCTCTGGATCTCAGTTTCCTAATCTGTAAAATGAGATTGGACTAGATGACCATCTAGCTCTAAATCTACTATCCTGTGAAGCTTTGTGACCCACACCCCTGGTCTCAAAACACCTACTCATCTAATAATTGCCCCACTAAATCTGGATATTGGATTAATCTATAGAGGGTTCACGTCCCCTATTACCCCAAAAGCTCCATATGGATGAGTGTCTTAGCAAGGTTTATTATTCCCCCGGTGCCTAGCACCAAGCTTTGCACAGAGTAAGGGCTTAATAAATGTCTGCCAAGTCGAATTAAATTGAACATTGGCATAGGCACAATAAAAAGACAAAAGAATTCCTTTCCCTCATGTGCCAGGTGAGTGCACTGTCAGCAATCAATAAGTAATAAATACTGTAATAATCATGAGTCCTGATCTGTGCATCACACATGTGAGCTACTAATCCAAACAAAAGCTTGTTAACTATATTAATTTAGTCCAACGGAGGAGGAATGATGGGAACGAGCAGTTGGCTGCTATCTCATTTCTCACAGCAGCAGACACATCATTCTTTCTCTCCATGGTCCAGCCTATGGATTCAGTAATTAAATTATATACTGCTTTTGATAGATGCTGGGAAAGCAAAAGGAAAAGGGCTTGTTTAAATATAGATTTTATTCTTTATTCCTTTGACCAGGGGTGCCTCAAGGCCACATGTGGGCCTCTAGGTCCTCAAGTGTGGCCCTTTGACTGAATCCAAACTTCACAGAACAAATACCCTTAATAAAAGGATTTGTTCTGTAAAACTTGGACTTGGTCAAAAGGCTGCACTCAAGGACCTTGAAGGCCATGGGTTCCCCACTCCTGACCTTGATAAAACTTGGGCTCAAATGAAAAATTGCATAGGCAAATTTCATTATTTTCCAAGCCAACTACGAGCTCCCTTACACAATGTCTACTTTTACATGCCATTGCAAACAACATGTATTGTGAAAAATGTTGAATTCTTAGCCTCCTCATTCATTCTCCAAACTTCCAAACTTCCATTGAAGTCTTATCTTCATTGCTTTTCTGCCAACCAAACCAGATACCTTGATAACATCACTAATTCCCAGAATTGTAACTAGGAACTCAGAAGCCTGGGGCAGTTTAAATTGAATTGGGGTGGAGTTCATCCAAGGCAGGATTTCTTAATGTTTTTGTGTGTGGTCAACTCCTTTGGCCATCTGGTGAAGCTTATATAAGGACTCCTTTTCAGAATAATTTTTTTAAGTGCATAAAATTCATAGGATTTCAAAGAAATATCAATGATACGAAATGCAACGATAAAATGGACTCCAGTTTGAGAACGCTGATCTAAGAAATGACCACTCTGGTGTGTGGCAGAGATGGGTTAGACACATGTCACAGGACTTGAGAAGGTTAAGAAGAGGTCAGGATGTTCAGAAAGGACTGGTTTTGGGATAAAGATAAAGGCTATCAGATAAGTGTTGATCCTGTTTGGGGGAATGTAAAGAGACTGGAAGGTTTCTAGATGAAGACAAGAAGGGTCTGGATAGGATGGGGTTCAGTTCAATGACCAGACTTGGTTGTTGAATGATAGTGAAAGGAGAGTCTAAAAGTGATACTGGTAACTGTTATGGTAATTAAGGTGGGACTTTTTTACTGTTTTCTCTTTAGGAACACTGAGGTAATCAAGTGCCTTTGATGAGTCTGGCCTTTGTTTTTTGATTGAATCAAGAGTCTTTGACCTGCTTAAGAAACAAAAAAGCCTAGTTCACATAGGTTTGAGTCACATAGTTGTGATGCCCTTTGACCCTGAACAGGCTATATAAACTCAGAGGTTAGCGTTTCGTTTGGGGCTCTCACTCACTGGAAGAGTGTCATGTGATTTGACCAGACAAGACTCTGGGTAGCCATTAAGGAGCCCCCTGGCTTTGAAAACCCAGATGTTGGTGCCTCTCTTTCTGGTAACTAGGTAATCCTTTGGTCAGACAGCTAGGGGCCTGTCTGTTGATAATTCTGTGTTTGCTCTGTTTATATTGTCTCTTTTTGTAATTTCAGTTTGTATTTGCTCTGAAGCTCAGGGTCCTGGCTTTTCCCCCAGAACTAAGTGAGTGATACATGTATGTTTGATTAAAGTGAGGTTGTTAACACCTTAAAGTTGCTTTCCTTAGAAAAGCAGATCGAAGAACCAGTGCTAGCAGCTTTCCTATGTGCTGGTGTTGTTGGTTTTACACAGCCACAGTAGCGGCAAGCAGCATTGTTGTTACAGTAACCAAGGAAAGTGCCTTGGGTGACAGAAGAAGCAGCTGACCTTGGAGAGGGTATCAATCGATCATAAATCTAGAGCTGGAAGAGATGTCAAAGGCCTTCCAGTTTAAATCTTTCACCTTACAGATGAGGAAATCCAGTATTTTGAGGTTAAGTAATTTTCCCAGGATCACAAGTCTCTGAGGTGGGATTTGAACCCACCTTTTCTTTTTTTTTAACTAATTAATTTATTTTTAGTTTTCTACATTCATTTTTATAAGATTTTGGGTTCCCTCCTCTCCCTAAGGCAGCATGCAATCTGGTAACAGGCTATACATGTGCAAGAATATTAAACATATTTCCACATTGGTCACGTTGTAAAAGAATGAGAAGAAAAAGGAAAAACCATAAGAAAGAAAAAAAAGAGAGGAAATAGTAAGCTTTGATCTGCATTCAGACTCCACAGTTCTTTCTCTCAATGTGGATAGCATTTTTCATCTCAAGTCTTTTGCACTTGTCTTGGATCATCGCGTTGCTGAGAAGTGCTAAGTCTATCAAAGTTGGGCATTGCACAATGTTACTGTGTGCAATGTTCTCCTGTGAATAGGCCCTTTCTGACTCCATACTACAGCATGCTGCCTCAAAGTATATGGTATCTTCAGGGAAAAAAAAAAAAAAGGTGTCATTGATCTCCAGAAGATGGAAAGAATAGGAGAGGAAGATATCTAAGATGGTAGATTTAGAACTGGAAAGGATTTTATTTTAGAAATGAGGAACCCAAGACCCTAGAAAACTGAAGTTATTTATTCAAGATCACATTATGGGTGACAGTCCTGAGATTCAAATTCAGGTCCCATGATTCAAAAATCCATCTCTGCATCGCCACACAGAAGGGGAAGGTGTTAGAGAGCATAGTGGAAAGGGAGGGCCAACGAGGACAGGCACCCAGGGGGGCTAAGACTAAATTAACTTTTAGAGGGAAGGGGCACCCAGAACACCCGTAATAGTATCAGGACACCTGGGTGGGGCTGGTTTCCATGCTAAGCTGTATGTTCGAAGCAGGTCCATCCTAGAGTGAGGGAATGGCCCTAGGAGACCAGCCAGAAACACCTAAGGGCTAATAGCCCAGGTATCTGGGCAAGATCAAGCCGGCCTCCTTATTCTCCCCTTTGATCACCATATACACAAATATGTTGTTCAGTCATTTTTCAGTTGTGCCCAGCTCTTCGTGACCCTATTTGGGGTTTTCTTGGCAAAGATTCTGGAGTGGTTTGCCATTTCCTTCTCCTGCTCAATTGACAGATGAGGAAACTGAGGCAAACAGGGTTAAGTGACTTGCCCAGGGTCACACAGCTAGTAAGTGTTGAAGGCTAGATTTGAACTCAGAAAGGTGAATATTCTTGATTCCAGATCTGGCATTCTATCCACTGCACCACCTAACTTTTAATAAAGTCAAACTTTCACTCCGAAAATAGTGTTACCATTCTCTTGTTGCAAACACACGCATTGCTCACCAAGAGCAAACTTTTAAAAAAAATTCCCAATGTATCCCTTCCCTTTCCAAGAGAGCCATCCCCTATAACAAAGAATAAAGGAGAGAAAAATGAAATAGTCCATCAAAACTAAACCAATACAAATGAAAAACTCCGATGTCAGAGGCAGTGTTCCATACCCATAGTCCTCTATCTCTGCCAAGAAGGTTATATGTGACAATAAATGAAACCTTTCGGGGAAATACCTTGAGCCAAGGCCACTTGTGTTAGGGAACACCGATGAGGCTGGCCTGGCTACAGTAGAATGTGTATAAGGAAGACAGAGCCTGACACATGGTAGGCAATCAACAAATACTTGTTGATTGATTGAGGGGTTTTGTGGTAGCTAGAGGTTGCTTAAATGTAAAATGATTTACCAATGAGCTTGGTTCAATGTAACTAATAAATACTGTTTCTGATAGATCTGATCACTAAACAATACTGAGTGATCCTGTTTTATTTTATTTTAATACTCCTAATAAATTGTATCTTTTTCACTTGGACCCTTAATTCCACCCTGGCTCCATCTTTCTGCATCCTGATAACGCTGTGCAATGTATTAACTGTCCCTCCTGGCTTTGTTTTATTTGCAAATGAGCTAAGCATTCCTTCTGGTGGCACCGTGGATAGAGAGCCAGATTTGAAGTCAGGAAGTTCAGATATGGCTTCAGACACTTACTAGCTGTGCGACCCTGGGCAAGTCACTTAACCTGTTTGCCTCAGCTCCTCATCGGTAAAATGAGCAGGAGGACACGTCAAACCACCCCAGTATCTTTGCCAAGAAAACCCCAAATGGGGTCACAAAGAGCTGGACACAACTGAAACAAGTGAACAACAACAAGCATTCCATCTTAACTTCATCTGATTATTACTTGTTGATAAAGGACTGAACAAAATAAGGTGGAGGAGAAAACCCTGAAGCTCATCACTAAAAGCCTCCCTACATAGAAGCCTCCCAACACAGACCCTAGGGAATAATTTAACCAATCTAACTATAATATCAAACAGCTCATATTTTTTCATTTGTCCACAAGAATGTCATGAGAGACTGTCAAATACCTTGTTGAAAAGCAAGTGTACGAGGCCTACAGCATTTCCTTGATCCACCAGTCATTGTCAGAAAAGGAAATGAGGAAATTTTGCCATTAATATTTTACATTTTTTGTTGGGCAAAATGACATATCCTTACAGAGAGAAGATAGATGGCTGTGCCATTGGAAAACATCCTCTGATTCTATGATATATGTTTGGTGCCAATTTAACTTTTTAAAAGCACATTATGATAAGAAGTACTCTGCAAATACAAGCTGTTTTTAATAAAATACTTGATTTTCACAATTTTCTATTGACTAGCATAGTATAAACCAGCTGATAGAAGTAATAACTATATCCATGACCAGACTGTAAATTTCTGAGCGAAAGGATACTATCTTCTTTTTCCTCTTTAGTGCTATGCACCTAGCTGGAGCTGAGTGAATATTTCTTCTTAGGTTGATTCATTAGTAGTCATCATGTCTATGCAAAAACAAAATATGAATCTACCATCCTTAATGACATCTTAATTCAGGGACCTACTGTGACAATAACGTTGCTGGCAGCTGTTGTGGAAGTGAAAGACCAACGCAAGAGCTACAGAAAAGCTGCTAGCACAGGTTCTTTGATCTGCCTTTCTAAGGAAAGCAACTTTAAGGGGTTAACAATCTCAGTTTAATAAAACATACACATATCATTCACTTAGTTCAGGGGAAACAGCCAGCATCCCCAACTTCAGAGCAAATACAAACAGAAATTACAAAAAGAGACCATATAAACAGAGCAAACACACACAGTTGTCAACAGACAGGCCTGTAGCTGCCTGACCAAAGAACTACATAGTTACCAGAGAGAGAGAGGCACCAACGTCTGGGCTTTCAAAAGCCGGGGCAGGTGGGGGGTGGGGCGGGGAGCGGCCTCCAGCAGGTACCCAGAGTCTTGTCTGGTCAAATCACATGATACTCTCCCAAACAAAACACTAACTTCTGAATTTATATACCCTGTCTAGGGTCAAAGGGCATCACAATCATTTGACTCAAAACCATGTGACTCTTCTTCAGGCGTCACAACCATGTGATTCAAACCTACGTGAACTAGGCTTTCTTGTTTCTTAAGCAGGTCAAAGGCTCTTGATTGAATCAAAGAAACAAGGGCCAGACTCATCAAAGGCACTTGATTACCTCAGTGCTGCAAAAGAGAAAACAGTAAAAAAAAAAAAAAAAAAAAGTCCCACCTTAATTACCTTTACACCTACCAATTCTCTTTAGTTCAGAAGCAGCCAATTTTTTAACTTCTATTTTCAAAAGTTTTGAATTCATATTCTAGGTCCAAAGGGCTTTCTTTACCCTTGCCAAGTCCCAGTTATTACTTTGAAACACAAATCAACCTTGGTCTAAGCAGAGCCACTTAGCCCAAGTGCGTATTAGCACATCTATTTATGCTTGGCCTCGACAGAGTTGTATGTCCAAGGTTTTGTTTTAAGCTAATAGAATCTCACTGTCTCCATTTACTATTGCAACCACAGAGCTACAGAAATTCCTTGTTCCTAGTCAGTACATATCAAACAGTTGCAAATTATTAAGAGTTAACATTCTTTTTTTTTTTAATAACTATGCAACTTGACCTAAGGGCACAGTGATAATAGATCTGGCCTTTATGCAGTGCCTTAAGGTTCACAAAGTATTACTTTACATATGTTATTTCAGGTTGTCTTCACATCATCATCATCATCATCATCATCACTCCCATTTTACAGAAGAGGAAGCTAAGGCTGAGATGGATTAAATGACTTCCTTAGGGGTGACATAGCTATTGAATGTGAGACAAGATTGAAACTCAGATCTTCTTGACTCCAATTTCAACATTCTATCCCACTGTGCCACCTAGCAGCCTCTGTTATAATAGCTAATAATAACCAGGATTTATCAAGGACTTTAGTGTTTGAAAAATTCATTATATTATTATATTATATGTAATATGGTAATATATACATATAGTATATATTACTTAATACAGTAATTAATATAATACTATATGTTGTAATAATATTATATTACATTATCTCATTTGATCCTCACAACAATATTATGAGGTAGATGTTCTTTATCCCTATTTTATATATGAAGAAACTGAGCCTGCAGAGATTAAGTGATTTGTCCCATTGTCACACAGCTAGTAAGGAGTCTAATAGGAATGTACTGGTAAATGTTTAACAACTGGCTCTCTGAAAAATAAGTGACAGGGAGGGAAGAAAAAAAAGAGAAGTGTACATGATAACTTTATTATAATTTAAAAGAAATAGCAAGTTGTACATAATGGATTTGCAGTTTCATGTGTAATCATCTTTTTTTGTTATACTGTTATAGAAATGCTTGTTTTATTCCATAAATTAAAAATAAAATAAATAATTTTTAAAAGAAAGAAATGTAAGCTTGGCACACTTTTAAGCTTAATATGTATTTTCTCCATCACTTTGTCAAGTATGGACCAGTAGTGTCAAACTCCCTGTGGGCTGACTTAGAAAACCACATATTAACATTATCTATATTTTATTGTATTTGTTTTGTTAAACATTTTCCAGTTACATTTTAATCTAGTTGAGTATGTACTGTCTAGGGTTACAGGCAGCATTCTGTGTTCGATACCTCTGGTCTGGACAATCAACAAAATGATAAATCCAGGCTACAGCTTTTGCACAGATTTCTGGGATGTACGTGCCCACATTGGAAATTTAACAGTTGGTTTGAGCTCCAGCACATCCTTTATTCTACACCACCTAATACAGGGTCTAGGCAGTTCCCTAAGCATATGGGGCTGGTGATTGAAATCATGAGGGGAGAAAAAGCTTTCTAGGGAAAGAGGGCATGGCTTAAATAAGGAATAGACAGGACAGGTCAAGCTAGAGTCCTCAAAGAATCAAGAGCACGGGACAAACGGCGGGAAAGGGGGTCATGACAGTAAGTCCAAAACCAAACTGGAGAATCAGTGTATGGTGAATAGACAATGACAAGAAACACTTGACACATTTCTCAAAAAAAAACTAGACATTTCATTATTTTATAGTGGCTGTCATCCTTGCGGGCTGGAACATTTACTTTTTTTGTAATCTATTTTTCATTTTCAATATTCAGAATTCCATAAGATTTTGAGTTTTAAATTTTCTTCCCCTCTCTTCCCCTCTCCGTAAGACAGAATGCAATCTGACATAGGCTCTACATATACATTCATATTAAACATATTTTCACATTTGTCATGATGTAAAGAAGAATTAGAACCAATGGGAAGAACCGTGAGAAAGAAGAAACAAAAGAAAGAAGAGTAAAGAGTATGCTTCCATCTGCATTCAGACTCCAGAATTCTTTCTCTGGATGTGGCCAGCAGTTTCCATCATGATGAGTCTTTTGGAGTTGTCTTGGATTCTTGCATTGCTGAGAAGAGTTAAGTCTATCAAAGTCAGTCATTGCACAGTATGGCTGTTACTGCGTACAATGTTCTCCTGGTTCTGCTCATTTCACTTAGCATCAATTCATATGTCTTTCCGGTTTTTCTGAAGTCTGCCTGCTCATCCTTTCCTATAGCACAATAGTATTCCATTACATTCATCTACCACAACTTGTTCAACCATTCCCCAAATGGATGGACATCCCTTCAGTTTCCAATTCTTTGCCACCACAAAAAGAACTGCTATGAGTATTTTAGTACATGTGGATCATTTTCCTGTTTTTATTATCTCTTTGGGATACAGACCTAGAAGTGGTATTGCTGAGTCAAAGGGTATGCACAGTTTTATAGCCCTTTGGGCATAGTTTCAAATTGCTCTCCAGAATGTTTGGATCAATGGAACATTTACTTTTTAAGTGCAAAGGAGAGCCTAGTTATGTTGGCCAAGATGTCTGGCAAACCATTTTCGTGGAAACTGGAAAGGGGTCTGAATGACGTTGGAGTCAGAAGAAACCTGGGTTAGAACCCTTCTCTGCTTCACCAGCTGAGCTTCCTCAATGATAAAATGGGGATACTGATACCTGGAGCATCTATCTCACCTCAAAGTCTTCTGTGACAATCTGAATGAGTGAATGCACAACTTGAATGAATGAATGAATGGAAAAACATTACTAGGTGCTTCAAAGCACTGTTCTAATGCAAATAGAAATACAAATAGAAAAGTGGAGACAGTCCCTTATCTCAAGGAACTCATATTTTAATGGTTTCTAGAACACAACCAGTGTAAGAGGTTTTCAGCTGCAAATCAGATGAGAAAGTCCTTAGGGATTCTTCTTCATCATAGTTAAGTGGCTTACCCAGGGGTTCCTCAGGTAGTGTCTAAGACTGGACTTGAACTCAGGTCCTCCTACTCCAGGGCCAGCACTCTATCCACTGTGCCACCTCACTGCCATAGTTTTTACTGTTAAAAGTCATATCTGTTTCTAATGTTGTACCATTCGACATGGTCAAGGGATTTGACTTTCTCCCGCACCTGCAGAAGTGCTTGCTAGGTTATCATCTCCCATAGAGGTGGCTCCCTTGGGATGATGGTGACGACATCTGGGCTGGAAGAAGCTGTGGGGACATTGCCATTTCTGGGGCTCTTGGACTCACCTACCCATCAGTAGTAGTTGGTCAGTCTTTGTTTGATGTTAGTGGTGGTGAGGAAGGTGGGCCCCCTGTCCATAAGGGTTGCTTCCTTCAATACTGGCTCTGTAAAAGTAGGGTGGTGTTCTAGAGGATGCTGCTATTCCCAGAGCTCTCAAATTTAAGATCTTGGGCTATCTCCATCAGTGTCTGAAGGGAGGTGTTGATTGTGGTTTCTGAAAATTCGTAAGACTGTGGAAGGACCCTTACAAGTCATCTACTTCAAACCCCTCATTTCGCAGATAAGGCAGTTGGGGCTCAGAAGAGTTAAATTACACGTCGAAGGTCACACAGGCAGTAAGTAGCTGAGTCAGGTTTTGAATTCAAGTCTTCTGGGTTCAGGTCTAAAACCAGTATACTTTTCACTACATTATAGTGCTTCTCATGTCATTTTGAATACAATATTTACTTTATTGCCAACTTTTCAGGAGAGTCTGCTGCATAAAGAAAGGCCAGCCTATGTATGTATAAACAAAAGCTGGTTCATCTTTTGGTCGTAGAATTAGGGAATGGCACTTTTAAAAATCCCTGCCTTGTTTTGTATCTACCTCTTTGTTCTTCCCCTCAGCAAATCTATCAAGATTTGATCATTAAGACATTACTGCTTGTAAGACTGAGTTTCAAATGTGGAAATTAGAAGAAAGCTTTGTCAGAAGCATACTGTCATCACCCTGAATTCTTCTCCATGCCAAGAAATGGCCCAGTTGGCTTTGTAAATTTTTGCTCTACAGATCTGAACTTGTAGCCTTTTTCATCCATGACTCTGATTGACTCTCATGGAAATTACACATGTAGGATCAAACCTAAAAGAAAAAAAAATTTGTGTAAAGTGTGAATCTAAAGAAAAAAACGGGCAATTTTCTTGTGCCATTTTCTATTTCCGTGTAAGTTACTGCGTGCCAATCATTCTTCCTTTTTAAAATTCAGATTTGTCAAGCAGCGTGTAAGCTTTCAATGTCGTACAAGAAAAGATAATGCCTCATGTGGAACAGTCACTCATGTTGGTTCCATGAAAGTGCCTACCCAATGTGAATTTATCAGATTGCTGGTTTTATAGAAATATTAACTATCTCATTAAATTAAAAACTCTACTATGGGGTCATTGAGGAATCTACTGAAGGATAATCAACAAAGTATTAAAGTTCTAGATAGGGTGCTCTTTATTGACATACAGAATCACTAGTCATTTTGTGGAGTGTATTTTAACTGATTTAGCAAGGTGACTGCCCAAGAAATCACTATAAATGAAAGCAGCTGTTAAATTGCATTTGTGTGCTAACAGCTATCATAACCTGCTTGACGTGTGCTGCAGGCCATCAACTAACTGGTGAGCTCCTGGTGCTGATTTCTGGTATGTAACATAAAGAATAAAAAAAAACAAACATTTTCGTTGCAGTGTGTGTTTAAGGGCAGTAACCTACTATAATTGCCATTAAGTTGAAAATGAATATAGGTGTCATTGATATCCAGGAGCTCCCTCTCCCCCAAAGGAGCCCTGGCTCTGGGGTCATCCTGGGGGTGGGTCTGGCTCTAAAAATCAGAGCTCATGCCTTTTTTCATATTCTTTGGCTTAATATGTCCCCATCGAGTTTTCCAGGAAAAGATCCTTTTTTTAAAAAAAATTAATAGTATTTTTTTTCTAATTACATGTAAAGACATTTGACATGCACTTTTTTGAAAGATTTTGAGTTCCAGATTTTTCTCCTTCCTCCCCCTTCCCCAAGACGACAAGCAATCTCATATAGGTTATACACGTGCAATCATGTAAAACATATTTCCACGTTAGTCATATTGTAAAAGAAGAAACAGAACAAAAGTGAAAAAACGTGAAAAAAGTGATAATAGTATGCTTTAATCTGCATTCATACTCTGAAGTTCTTTCTCTGAATGTGGATAACATTTTCCTTCGTGAATCTTTTGGAATTGTCTTGAAACATTGTACTGCTGAGAAGAGCTAGGTTAATCATAGTTCATCATCTCACAATGTTACTGCTACTGTGTACAGTGTTCTCCTGGTTCTGCTCATTTTACTCGGCATCAGTGCATTTAAGTCTTCCCACGTTTTCCTGAAATCTGCCTGCTCATCATTTCTCATAGAATAATAGTATTCCATTACATTCATATTCCACAACTTGTTCAGCCATTTCCCATTTGGTGGGTATCCCCTCAATTTCCAATTCTTTGCCACCAAAAGAAGAACTGCTGTAAATATTTTGTACATGTTGGTCCTTTTCCCTTTTTTATGATCTCTTCGGGATACAGCGGTATTGCTGGATCAAAGGGTATGCACAGTTTGATTGCCCTTTGGGCATAGTCCGGGAAAACATCCTTAAATGAGTTTCAGGTTTGCCTTATGTCTGAGATTCTCCCAAAAAGGGATTAACAGAGCCCCATCTGGAAAGACTACACAGTGTACAAAGTGGTAGCCATCAAGTACAGGACAGCCATTTATTTCCTCTAACACAAAAGGAAGGCTTAAAACCAAAAGACACATAAGCCTCCACTGACAAATACATAAAACATGAAACAGTAACTCATAATAAAAAACTCACAGGAAACCATAAACAGACACGAAAAACAAATTATGCACTCAAAGGACTTATAGAAGCCCATTTTCTCCACTATCCTCTCCCAGGTAAAGGTTCAAAGGAAACTTATGAGATTGTGAAACGGATTTCATTTTCTCCTCAATCCACACTGTCCAAGTAGCAACCCCGTACGTTCTGGCCTGCCAGGTATTCATGGCTCATCCTCCTCAAGGTAGTCATCTTCTCCAAGAAATATGGACCTAAAGTAAACATCTCCTAATAGGCAACAAGCCCCCAGACTTTGCAATCACTTCAAACCTCTTGAGCTCACATCAAACTTGGTAAGCTGAGGAACAGCCGTTTCAGGATTGTTGTTGGGTCACCCATGCTCAGGGAGAAAAAAAGAAACACAAAGCAGAAAAGGAAGCTAGGAACTTGATGAAGGATTGAAGACAAGCAGATACCCCCACTGCCATGACAGAGATCCAACAAAGAATTCAGAGATTCCAGGCACAGTTGAAAGAGAGAACAGAAGCTGTTTCTCCTTCTAAGCCTGCTCGGTGGGCAGTTGCTCCTGGATCACTTGCCAGGCCTCTTTGTTGCAGCCCCAACACCACTGTCCAAGTTACCAATGGATCAAAAGACCACTAGACCGACCAGGAGCCTCTGGTCATGTGTGCCCTTTAACAAGGGAGCAGAGTACACGTGCCACTAGAACTGGCCTGAGCACAGGCTCGGCTCTCGCATCCCTGTTACCCAGGCAAGGAAGAGGCAATGTAATACAGTAAAGAAAGTACTGGCTTTAGAATAAGAGGATTTGTATTCAGATCTTGGCTCTGCTGCTTACCATCTGTTAGACCATGGGCAAGTCACACTGAATTTCTCTGAATTTCCTGATCGGTAAAATGAAGAGGGTGGACTAGATGGCCTCTCAGGTCCCTTCCAGCTCTAAATCTATGAACCTACCTACTATATTGTTCTGAATATAAGCCCTACGTATATCTGGCTTGCATAAGACCAAAGGCTAGTCAATAGTAAATATCATTATTCAGGGACTACCTTTCTGTCTGTCTGTGTGTATGTATGTATATTATTACTTTCCTTTCAAAGATCTCTCATTTTATTAACATGTTCCTATATTTGGGTACAACCTATATTTAGACTAATATTTAAGGGGTTTTTGATAGCGACCCATGATTCCATCAGTTGAAGAAACTGTAGGGTAGAGCTTACTTCTGTTGGAAATCCTCAAGTTATCTGTAACTTATTATCTTTGAGATTTGTTCAGGGCATTGAGAGGCTAAGTGGTCACAATCAAAATGTCAACATATCAGGGAAAGTTCCTGAAACCTAACGTATATGTCACAAGAAATGGCCCCTGAATGGGGCCACTGGAAAGGATAAGGAGGCATACTCATCTCCTTCAGAAATACTCCAGTTAGAGCAGATAGTGGGTAAGGGGTGGTAAGGAGGAGGGTTCTTTGTATTGTCCCCAAAGGAAACTGATTGTTGATACTGACAAAGTAAGGGTCAAAATGTCCCTTAGCAACTACTACCCTGCCCCAAAACTACCCAAGCAATCTCGGCTGCAGTAGTCTATAGGCAACTCAGAGGAGAAGAAAAAGAGTGAATATTTAGCTATGAAATATTTGGAGACACTTTGATCCTAGTGATTTTTCCTCCAAAATAACCTTGGATTGAATTAAATAACAGTCACAGGTGGTAGATTTGAAATCTTGAAATCATGCCAGGGAGGGAGAAATATAAGAGCTTGGTGATTAGAGTAACCACAATCTTGCGTATCGACCCCCCCCCCCAAAAAAAAATCAATATCTTCAAAGTATGAGGATCATTCTAAGATTTGCTGGAACTAAGCCATTTTATAACAGAATCAACCTGTAAACACTATAGTAGAAAATCAAACTGTGGCTCTTTTCTTCTGGGAACTGAAGATAATGCTACTTTCCCTGCCAGGATCCTACCAGTTCTTAGAATCATACAATTTTAAGGCTGGAAAAGACCTTAGTTCCATTCCCTAGGTTCAAAGAAGAGTGAGTTCCATAGAAGCCAGCTATCATTCCTTTCTAGGCTCCACCCCTAACTTTACTCCCACATGTTTTCTACTACACCAACATACCTCCTTAACCTACAAGTTCACTCTACCCCTGGATTTCTCACCTTGGAAATACCCTCCACCCCGTGGCCCCTTCTTTTGATTGGCTAGCTCCTCTTAGAACCTCCATTTTAAGGAAAAATAAATGCCCGACTCAGCCATGTTTTTGTTCCTCTCTAGGCTCCACTCTTGACTCTCAGAGCTTTCTCTACCATGAGCCCAGCACAGTCCTTTCCCTGTGCCCCACTTTCAGGTTTCTTTTATGTGTTGTCTTCCTCCCACCCCCCCCCACCCCCATTAGAATGCAAGCTCTGAATGAAGGCAAAATCCGTGTTTCTTTCCTGCTTCTATTTGTATTCCTAGAGCTTAGCACAGTGCCTGGCATATAGTAGGTACTTAATAAATGCTTATGGACTTGATTCGATCTACTCAAACTATCTCAGTCTTCCTTCCAGCCAAGTCTTTACTCGTTTTCATTTTTTTCTATTTGAGTAGAACTCCTTCTTCCTTGATCAATAGCTTAATTGGGTACGGTGAAAAATAAAATGTACATTCGTTTCCATAGCAGCCATCTCAGAGTCATCTGTTCTCTGATACAGACGATTTTCATTTCAAGAGACCTTGCCTTCTTTTCAGCTGTAACTATTTCAATATAGGTAGGCATGGTACATTATGGAATTTTCAGCATAATTTGTTGTTCAGTCGTGTCTGACTCTTTGTGACTCCATTCGGGGTTTTCTTGGCAAAGATACTGGAGTCGTTTGCCATTTCCTTCTCCAGCTCATTTTACAGATGAGGAAACTGAGGCAAACAGGTTAAGTGACTTGCCTAAGATCACAGAGCTATTAAGTGTCTGAGGTTGGATTTGAACTCAGGAAGATGATTTAGCTTCCTGATTTCAAGCCTGACACTCCATCCACTTTGCCACTTAGCTGCCTGCTTAATTCTTACTTATACAGTATTTTTGCCTCATGCGCTGCTTTTAGAACCTAACACCTTGAAGTGTTAAGACTACATTATATACTCTCTATGCAGATGATACACATTACCGAGTGCCTTTTTGACATCACTAACTGGGTATGGCATGAGTTCAATGTGTCCAAAATGGAATTCATTATCTTTTCCCCTAAACCCATCCCTCTTTCAATGATCATTTCTATGCTGATGGTTTTTTGGGCTTGGGGGCTAGATTTTTTTTCTTTTTTATTTATTCTATCAATTTTTATTTCAAACTGGGACAATTAACTCTTTTGTCTCATGTAGGTTTCATTTCCTATTTCTTGAAACATAGCTCCAAAAAAAACAGGCTTTGATAAAGCCCATTGGGATTCAAATGGAGCAACTTGACTATGCCTTTAAACCCAAAATAGTCTGGCCAGTAAAAGGTCCCAGCCCAAGCTGCACTTGCTCATTGTTTTTGTTTTGATGGCTCAGAGTGAGTGTAAATAGCTATTGTTTCTTTTCTGGCTAGAAACTCTGAGGGTTTTCTCTTCCCAGACTGATTCTCTTGTGAAGGCAAACTAGGCCATCTTTTGCCTTAATTCTTACCTAGCTTAATTACTGAATGGGTACTGCCTTGTACAAACTAAGACCTGGGAAAGACCTTAGCTTAAAAAGGCCAAGGTCTCCCACTTCACTGAGGGCCATTGCCAGTAGTATTGACTCATGTCTTGCCACCGGACTCCAACGACTGGAGGAAGAATGAGGCTGATGACTTTGCACAGCCCTGCCTCCCTTAAATCCAGTTCACTTGCAAGTCAAGATATCACCATCCTGTTGTCACTAGTCCACTTCAAAAACAAAGGACAAACAACAAAACAATGCATATCAGATTGGATACTATAGGAAATGACTTGCCCAACATGACATAGTTAGGCCTAAAACTTGGATCTCTTGACTGTAAGGGCAAGCGAAGTGGGACTTTTTACTGTTTTTCTTTTGGAGTGCTTCTCAGCACTAAGGCAATCAAATGCCTTTGATTGAGTCTTGCCTTTGGTTGTAGGAAGGCCCACACACTTTTGCTAATTAGGTCACTAGAGGTGCAAAGCCCTCAAGAGCTATGAAGCCCTCAGGCCCTGAAAAAGGGTATCTATCTATCTATCTATCTATCTATCTATCTATCTATCTATCTATATTAAGCTAGGAGGAGAGGTTTTGCTTTGGGGGCTTACTCACTGGAAGAGTGTCATGTGATTTGACCAGACAAGACTCTGGGTAGCCATTAAGGAGCCCCCTGGCTTTGAAAACCCAGATGTTGGTGCCTCTCCTTCTGGTAACTATGCAATTCTTTGGTCAGACAGCTAGGGGCCTGTCTATTGATAATTCTGTGTTTGCTCTGTTTATATTGTCTCTTTTTTGTAATTTCTGTTTGTATTTGCTCTGAAGTTGAGGATGCTGGCTTTTTCCCCTGAACTAAATGAATGATATGTGCATGTTTTATTAAACTGAGATTGTTAACCCCTTAAAGTTGCTTTCCTTAGAAAAGCAGATCAAAGAACTTCTGCTAGCAGCCGTCCTGTGTGCTGGTGTTATTATTGGTCTTACACAGCAATAGTAGCGGCAAGTAGCATTGTTGTTACAATTAGTCAAATATTCTTTTCATTAAACCAAGCTCCTCATGCACCATGTGTAAAAACAAAATTCGTCAACAAATATTTATTGAGCAAATTGTCTCCAACACAGGTGTTAAGATCATGAAAGACTGCTTGATAGATATAGACACACTATCTTTAGTGATCCTCTGAATAGCAACATCAGGCAAGGCATGGAAGACAGAGACACATGCCCACCAAAGTTGTTGGCCAGGGTCATTAAGGGTGTCCCGTGCAAAGGCTATAGGGAAGAAGAATTCCTTATTAAATGGATAAGGTTCTCCAGATGCTCCTATAGGATCATATGATTACAGATTAAGAGCTAGAAGGAATCCTAGAAGCCATTTAGTCCTCATTTTACAGGTAGGGAAACTGAGGCCTAGAGCCTTTCCCAATGTCACAGAGCGAATAAAGGTCAGAGGCAGGATTTGAACGCAGGTCTTCCAAGTACCAAGTCACTCAGTCAACAAGCATTTATTAAGTGCCTATTATGTGCTGTGCACATCACTGTTGTGCTAAGGGCTGGTGATACAAAGAAAGGTAAAAGTGCCTGTCCTCAAGGAGCTTGCAGTCTACTGGAGGAGACAACAGGAAGACAACTATGTATAAAAAAAGACATATACAAGATAAATTGGAGACAATCAACAGAGGAAGGCTTCTTTACAGAAGGTGAAATTTTATCTATTATGCTTCACTGATTTTTTATGATGTTGTACTGATACCAGCACTTAGCAGAGTACCTGCCACAGGTGCTTAGTAAATGCTTATTGACTTGTCTTGACAATCAAATCCCAAAACGCTAAAGGGCTTCCTTAATGAGATCTACCGCCACTCTAGAGAGACAAATCTAGTAATATATCCAGAAAATGCCGATTAGATGAAGAATATATATCACCCCCATTATGAGATACAGTTAAGTAGTCAGTCTACCAGAACACAGATACACTGGATGGGCATGGCATATCGACAACAATCTGGGCACAGATGTGAATAGTAGCAGAAGAGCAGGCTAGATGACACCTTGAAAATTGCACCTCCTTTGAAATGTCCCCAAGTTGCCCCCTCTCCTAAAAGTTCATCAGTATTCTCTCAATGACGCCCAGATACCAACTATGGAAACACCACAAAGGAACAAAAATTTAAGGTTATCCAAAAGATGCCAGAAAGAAGCTTGATGGGCTTGTTACAAACATATTGCCAATGATAGCTTGTGCACAGACTTGGCATTAAAGACATTTGTAAAAGGAGGTGGGCGAGCCATGTGGCAAGGGCAAGGGATAACAGATGGAAAGCTTAAGTATCAAAAAAAAAAAAATATTGAAAGACTTAGAAGGAGATTTCCAACACATTGAATATGGGGGAGATGACTTTTATGGATGATTTATTGAGGGACATGGAAAAAATAATGTGAAGACCCAGATGGATTAGATGAAGCAAGTTCTCACACCAATGAAATAATCTATCCACTGAAAGATACTTGCTATATGCTTAAAATTTTACTAAGTAATGAAGGAGTCAGAAGACAAGACTTCAAAGCTTACCTTTGATGGTGGCTGGTGGCTCAGCTCAGTGGATGGAGCACTGGACCTGAAGTCAGGAAGTCCAGCATTCAAATCCAGCCTCAGGCACTTCCTCAGGGTGTGATCCCAGGCTGCAAGTCATCAAGTAAAATGGCGCTAAAAATAGCATCTACCTCCCAGAATTGTTGTGGGGATCAAATGAGATAATAATTTTTTTTCTGGAGGGGGGAAGGCAGGGCAATTGGGGTTAAGTGACTTGCCCAAGGTCACACAGCTAGTAAGTATGTCAAGTGTCTGAGGTTGCATTTGAACTCAGGTCCTCCTGACTCCAGGGCCAGTTCTCTACTCACTGTGCCACCTAGCTGCCCAGGTACAATATTTATTAAAAGCACATAGTGATACAGTGATGGGACCTGGACCCCTGCAAGGAAAAGATCATATCTTTGAAAGCTACCCAGTCTCTGAATTCTCCCATACATTTCAGCAGCCCAGGTCACCTGTGCATCCGCCCAAGGCAACTGGTCCAGCCCAACCCACCTAGATCACTCAATTAATTAATTAATTAATTAATTGACAATCCTTTCACTATTGCACCTGGCCCACCCCAAACTACTTGCCACTCCTTAATTCCACCCAGATCTTTTTACTGCCACTTTTGTATATAAGCATCAGTCTTACTCCCATTAAGTTGCAGGTTCACTAGGAACCCTGCACACTCCTACTGGCTTTACAATAAACTGTTACTTTGGCTGGAAGATGGTTTGAATGCGTGAATTCATTCCAGGAGGATGCCACCCTGTACCCTGACATTTTGGCATTCTCAACACCCCAAACCACATGAATCCCAGGTACTGTAGTGAATTGAAAGAAAGAAGAAAAGGTTCTTACTCTCAAAAAGCTTCACATTTAGACCACAAATCTGCAAATTCAAATAACAATATTAGCGCACGGTGGTCCCTTGGCAGATTCTGTGTGCGTGCTTTTTTTTTCATTATATCCAATTTATATTAAGATTGCTTTTCCAGTTTCAGTCCTTATATTGAAAACCATTCATGAAAATGACACCAATAATATGAGCCAAAGGCCTTCATTTTTTCATATACATGTAACACTGAGATTCAAAGGAGCATCGCTGTAGTGTGGCATACTTCATGGCTCCAATGTTTCAGTGACTCTATGATCTAATAACCCTTCCTCCAACAATGAATATGGCAGCCCCTCCACACCTTCCTAGACTATGTGAGTCATGTCCTTGCTTTATTGTAAATATTTCGTAGAGAGCTCCCCAATATTCTAGATACCATCTTCTGCATTTTGTGGGTACCACTAGAGATATCCATTGTCCTTCACTGATGATCAGCTCACCTCCTGTCCCCAACATAGCTTTCCTGGGATGATACCCATTACCCTACTTCTTGTGCACAAATCGTCGTTGCTAATATGCATGGAGTTACCAGAAAAAAAGGAGGGATTTCCCCTCCACCCCCCATGAATGATCTGAATTTTGCCTTCTGAGTTCTGGTTCAGCCCAGCTAAAGATCTTTAGGAAGAGAAAGACACTTGGTTTTTTTTGCACTGGTTGTCCAAATACCCTGCAGCACAGGTAAAGTTCAGGTAAAAGAAAAAGATCTTCTTTCTGCCTTTCTGCTTTGTGCTGTTTAGCATATCCTCCCCAAAAGCCTAGGGACCACCCTAAGTCTGCTTTGTTTTCCCTCATCTTCTTATTCTCACAAAAAGCATTACATAAAATAAATAGATGAAAGAATGCAAAACATATCTATTGCCGTCCTGGATTGGAGATGAGGGTGACTAAATATGGTTTATAGTATGATAACTAAAACATAGGTCTGAATGCTGAAATTCAGCATTATGTAGACACAATCTATACCCAAGTGGAAATTCCTTATCTCACCTCCTACTCTTTTATATTTCTTCACTCACAGCTCCCAGGGAAACCCAGGGGAGTGGATTTCCTGGAAGTGTCTTGCCGCTCCCATGTCACATCACAAATGGTCTGTGTTGGTGAGGGGTGAGAAAACGAGTTTACATTGGACAGTGTAAATCTGTTAGAGAGCAATCCATTTTGTTTCAAACAGCCTGCTGTTGTGATAGCTAGGTCCTAAAAGAGTGACCTTCCTAGGTCAAGCATTCATTTAGTCAAAAGACATTCTTTCCATAAAAATGTGGCAAATTCTATTAGTGGTTTTGAATTGTGCATTAGGCAAGTTATTATTAGACAGAACTGACATTTCACATGTTTTAACATTCTTTACTCAAAAGCCAAGAAGCAGTCAAAAGGTGGAGAAATTATTTAGGATTTAAAAAAAAATCAAAGAAATCCCCTGTAAACTGAAAGTCCTCATTCTCAAATTGGCACAAAGCTCAAATCAATCCCTCTGATTTCTCTTTGGTGCAGATGCGGCAATGCCAAAAGGGAATGGCTTTGGGGAGCCTTAATAAGCAGCAATCAATAGAGCAGAACTTTCCCATATAGCCAGAGCCAGGCCAGAGGATGGCTTGAGTAAAGTCCAGCTGAAATATGGCATTTATTCATTCCCAGTTCAGTCTACAAAGTAGCTCTCTCTTGACTTGGCCAAACAAATATCACCCTCCCCCTGGACAGACAGATAGGACAGCAGCTGACAAGACTCTTGAAGGATTTTTCATGCGTATGTATGTCTTTTGAGGTATACATTTTGCTCAGCAGAAGCTAAGCATTTTTTTAGCTGCACACTAAGAAATAGGCCAGAAAGCATCAAAGCTTTATAGCTTTTTAGAAACCTTGATGGTCTTGCTGGTACAACTCCCTATGATATGGTTCAGCTGTAATAACAATGGAAAGTGTATTGGTGCAAAGTACCCAGGGAGCATCAGAAGAGAAAAGAAAAAGCGACAACAACAACAAAACTCATAGCCAAGGGTCTTTTAAACAGATTTAAGCACTGCTCTTTTGAACGGTGGCTCTTCTCCTGGAAAACCTCTTTGAGATTTTAAACAGTGCTTTGGATGAGCTGCAGAGTGAGAACCTGGAATTATCTGGTGCCCCGGAATCAATATTGAGCAATATGTTCTCTTTGAGAGAAATTCAATCTGACAGGGCAGAGTAAGAGCAACAAGGAAACTGGGACCCTGGCTAAGACGTTTTCTATAGAAAACCCCTGAAAAGCAGGACAAATTAGGTGATGTCACTCGAGGCAGAAAGGCATGGTGACAGACAGAGTCAAGCCCTGTAGAGGCTTCAGAATACTTCATTAGCACCGTCACAGGTCACTCGGCTTCACAAAATGCATCCATCAATGCCCAGAATAATTCACACGCCGGCCTCCCTCCTGACCTCGGCCACTAGGTGGCGCAGGCATGTCAGGAATGGACTCACAGTTATGGGGAAACCAGGGTTCAAGACAGGTTAGGGTGTCGTGGGTTGGGTTTGGTCAGTCTCACCTGTCTCCCTAGTGAACAGCCACACATAAAGTTGCCAGACGATTGGGGAGTCTGCTCAGAAAAACACCCCGATGAAGGTGTCATTGTGGAAAGCAAACTGTCAGAGACTCCCCTAGAAGCATATGCTTTATTCATATTGGTAGACTTAGAACTAAAGGGAATTTGGAAGTTATTAAATCTAATCTGTTCAATAAACCAATCAACTAGCCTTTCCTTCTTTCCTTTCTTCCTCCATTCCTTGGACCTGAAGAAAAAGGAAGAAAGGAAGGAGAGAAGAAAGGAAGGAAGGCAGGAAGGAAGGGAGAAAGACAGAGGGACAGAGGAAGGAAGGAAGGAGAAAAGTAGAGGAGGAAGAAAGAAAAAAGAAAGAAAGAAAGAAAGAAAGAAAGAAAGAAAGAAAGAAAGAAAGAAAGAAAGAAAGAAAGAGACAGAAAGGAAGGAAGAAAGAAAGAAAGGAGGGAAGGAGGTGGGGAGGGAGGGAGGAAGGAAGGAAGGGAGAAAGACAGAGGGACAGAGGAAGGAAGGAAGGAGAAAAGTAGAGGAGGAAGAAAGAAAAAAGAAAGTAAGAAAGAAAGAAAGAAAGAGGGAAAGGAAGGAGGAAAGAAAGAAAGGAGGGAAGGAGGTGGGGAGGGAGGAAGGAAGGAAGGAAGGAAAGGATAGGAAGGAAGGAAGGAAGGAAGGAAGGAAGGAAGGAAGGAAGGAAAGAAGGAGGGATGGAGGAAGGGAGGAAACTGAGACACAGAAAGGTGAAGTGAAACACTAGTGATCTTTTCATGAGCAATTAGATGCCTTTTTTTGGTCCTGATTTTGTTAAATACATATTGATATCTTTTACTTTTATATCTTCCTTATTTCCAAATATATCTTTTCCTCTTCTCCTCACAGAAGGCCATCCCTTATAATAAAGAATACAAGGGCAGGGGTCCTTGGGGGGCAGTTCAACAAAACTAATAACACACGAACTGTGTCTAACAGTTTGAAATATTCCACACTCATGTGCCCCATCTCTGCACAAAGGGAAGGGAGGTATATTTTGTCCTCTAAATGGCATATGGAGCCTGGACCTGGAGTCAAGAAGACCTGAGCTCAAATCCAGTCTCAGATACTTGCTAGCTATGTGACTCTGGGCAGGTCAATTAACCTCTGCCTCAGTTTCCTCAATTGTAAAAAGGAGATAATAATAGCACCTGTCTCTCAGGGTTGTTGTGAGGATCAAATGAGAATATTTGTAAGGTACGTAACACAATTTGTAAGGTACATAATAGAGATTTAATAAATGTTTCCTTCCTCCCTCCTTCCCTTCCTTCCTTCTTCCCTTCCTTCCTTCCCTCCCTCCCTCCATCCCTTCCTTCCTTCTTCTCTTCCTTCCTTCCTTTCCTCTCTCCATCCCTTCCTTCCTTTCTTCTTTCTTCCCTTCTTTCCTTCCCTCCCTCCCTTCCTTGCTTCCTTCCTTCCTTCTGTTCTTCCCTCCCTCCTTCCCTCCCTTCCTTCCTTCCTTCCTTCCTCCCTCCCTCCCTCCATCCCTTCCTTCCTTCTTCTCTTCCTTCCTTTCCTCTCTCCATCCCTTTCTTCCTTTCTTCTTTCTTCCCTTCCTTCCTTCCTTTCCTCCCTCCCGCTCTCCCTCCCTCCCTCCCTCCCTCCCTTCCTTGCTTCCTTCCTTCCTTCCTTCTGTTCTTCCCTCCCTTCTTTCCTTCCTTCCTTCCTTCCTTCCTCCCTCCCTTCTTCCTTCCTTCCTTTTCTTCAGGTTCGAGTTTTTTTTTTCAGATCCCAGTTTGATCATTATAATCATATAGCATTCAATTTTAAAAATTAGATACCTTTTCAACCCTACTAGGTTGTGAACCAGAAACTTCCATTGAAAAATAAGGTTTGGGGGTTTGGTTTGGTTTGGTTTTGTTTAGTTTGTTAGTGTTATTTTGCTCTAGCAAACTGAACCACAAAGTCATCTAAGCATTTACATTCACTATCTCGGAAACCAAATATTGTGCCTCCCTCCCCAACTCCTACCCCCCTTAGCAAATTCCCAGGGATGGTTTAAGACTTAATTCATTTTTGTAAAGCTTTAGAAGACACATTTTTAAAAAGCAGAGCTCTATAGAAGGGTCTAGGCTTTTGGTCTAAGCCTTCCATCTGTCTATGCAGATGTTCCTCAAAACTGCTTTTGAAGCAAAAGCCATTGTTTTGAAGAGTCTCTGATTTCTAGTTTTCTATTGACTTGGATAATGGATTTCTTTGTAGTTTGCTATGTGTGTTCATTGTGGAACTGGCTATTTGCTGGGGAAAGAATCAGGGATTGGATATAAAACTTAGTTTCCTCCTTTCCCGGTTAAGAAATAGCAACCAGGAGTTTAGCCTGAACCCAAAATTATGTCTTCTTGAGTAACAATATTTAAGGGAGCAGATAGATACTATTCTAGCCCAGTATCTCCTCTCTTTTGAGGAGAACAGAATGACCAGCTATTCTTGGAATAGCTTGGAGCCCTTGGAGAAAGATCAGGGGAGGAGATGCTAGAGATGTTTCTATTCTTTCTTCCCTTTGATCCCCACACATATTACATGTACAACTAAAAAGAACCCATTGACTTTACTTAAGTGTCAGTAATACAAGGTTCTTTGAAAAGTCTTGAAATAAATAGAATCTACAGCTCCTGCCCTCAGAGACTCTAAAAGTTAATTGGGGGACAGGGTAAAACAAACTATAAATGCATATAAACACAGGCCAAGCATACAGATCCATATCCTTTATAGAAATAAGCAGGCCCAAAGAGGCAGCCACTGAGACAAAGCTCCAGGAGGCCACCCAGTCAGGACTAAAGATGTCAGACCCACACATCACCACCATCCATTTGATACCTGCCACAGTGAGATTTTAGAGAGGACTGGGTGAGGGGATGGGGAGGGTAGTGGATCAGAAAGCAGGATCTGGATCAGATCCTCAAGGCACCAAGAGATGGAATGCTTGGGGCAGGCAAAGCGATAGATAGACGTGTCTGGGGCAAATCCTGAATGAAAGGTCTATAGGCATTGTAGATGTAGGGTTGGGAGGGACCTCAGAGGCCATCAAGTTTATCTTTCTTATTTTATAGATGAGGAAACTGAGGCCCCAGAAGTTTACGTGACTTGTCCAAGAGGACGGTATATTCATCAGACAGGATTTGCCTTTCTGACTACAGAGCCAGGGATCTTTCCACTGTACCATGCATGTGAAATATAAAAGGACGGTTCAACCAAAAAGGTGGTCCTACAACAAGCTTTTGCCAACAACCTACATCACAAGGGTTTGCTTAGTAGCGAGGATGCATGGGAAGAAAAATACGATTAAAGGAGTCTACCACAATATGTCAAGGCAAGAGTCAATGAGGGCCTTAATTGGGGGATAGGGTCACTATGAATAGACAGAAGAATATAGAGTTAAATCCAGATCCTTATCCCCAAGCCCAGCACCTTTAGACACTATATAACACAGCCTCCACAAAAGTACTATTCAGTAACATTTCAAGCAAATAATATAGCCTAGAAAGAGGGGAAGAGAAGCATCATCTTCCTTCAGCCAGGTGAGTTTCACAACAGCAGATATGGTTGGTTGGTTAGTGGCAATTCTGGTTTTTCAATTTCTCATTTTTTAGCACTAGTGCTGATTGTTGTAATTTATTGTTCTCAGCCAAGTCTTGCTTCTCATTCCTTCTTGCCATTTATATTTCTGAAATACTGGTTCAAGAATAAAGATATACAATAAAGGAACCATTTTTTATTTTTGTATGGAAAGACGAGAGTGATTCTTATTTAAGAGACTCATTTTTATCAAGCATGATGCAGAAGACAAGATGGCCAAGATTTGTGCATCTTCAAAGGAATTTGAATTATACATTTAAATTCAGACTCGTGGCATCAATGAAGATAATTATGAAGAATATATTAGGATTTTTCTCAGTCAACAGCAGACATTGTATTGAGTTTGTCAGTTTTTGAGTCATCATATAAAAGATTATATCGGAAAAAATTGAGTTTAGAGATTATGTGAAAACCACTATGGCTTATGTCATGCTTTTAGTATAAAAGCCTGGAGCTGAAAAGAATATTAATAAATCTATACATATTTTCCCTTTGGCAAACCCTAATCAGTCGGCTAACAGAGGGCTGTGTTGTCAGAAAACTGCTTGGTACAATGATTATCCTCCAATTGGTTTTAACTGTAGAAGGAAAGCAGCCAGGTATTTCATTATTTCAGTAGTATCCAAATGCTGAGTCACAAGTGGTTGAAGCAATCAGAGAACATATATATATATGTGTGTGTGTGTGTGTGTGTGTGTGTGTGTTCTCTGATTGCATATATATACATATATATATATATGTATATATGTATGTGTATGTGTGTGTGTGTGTGTGTGTATGCACAACCCTTCCTCTCCCACTACGGAAACGTATAAAGTAATATTATAAAAGCAAACAATCTGAATGGGGAGGGGTGGGGAGGAGTGGGGGCATACTTGTGTAATCAGTCTCTTCTTCTCCTTTTCTATCTCATGATTCCATGGGAAAAAGATTGAGAAGATTCTGAGTTTTCAATTGCTTGTTCAGAGGTATTATCTTACTTGTACCTTCCAGCTTCTGGAAAAGTGCCGATGAGAACCTTAAGGCTGGCTGATGGGAGCCCGACTCTCCCCACTGGGTGGGTTTAATTTTTTCCACTTGATCCAGAGCACTATAGCTTTGAATGGATTCATGGTCAGCAGTGCAATCAGCCAGAGGTTGATTCGGTCAGTCCTAAATCTCCAGCTTCAGCCTTTCTCACAGGCTCATCCTAGTGCTACTCCCCGGTTAATGATGACCTCCCCCTTCTGACCTCCCATAGTCTTTTGGTTTACGGTCCTCTAATGTACTTACTTAATAATGTGCATTATAGCTATCTGTGTTGGCGTCTTATAACGCTTCTTGACAGGATTCTTTCTGTGATCTTTTAGAGGCCATATCTGTAACATGAAATCACATTGTTTCACACTGAGGGATCTCAGTAAAGTTGACTTTATTTAGGTTTCAGACTTGGCTTCTAGCAAAATCTGAAATAGTGCCCCTGGCAGTAGAGGAAGGAAAGGTGCCTCCTGGCATGCTTGGAATTGTCAAGTGTAAAGTGTAAATAAATATCTATCTTTGTGTTAAAGCTCAGTTTAATAACTCAATCAGTAAAAGACATTCCAAGGGAACAAGTAAGATAAAGAGGCACAGTGTAAGTTATTAACTTAGCTTTAAGAAGGCTTTCAATGTAGCTATGTATTTAAGTCTAATGTGTGATGCTAAGGTCTAGCATTAATGGTGATATACACAAATGAATATACATTTTCCTTAATACCTGAGGGGGCAGAGATTATAGATCAGATAGAATTCAATTCACTTTTCCTTCTCTTTTCCCAGGCTACGTCCCAGAGCCCATGGGGATACCTAGAGGAACTCATTTGGAGGTGACCCCTCCTGCTCCTTTCCCTAGGCTTTCCAGACCATATCCTCAATCCTCCTGCCAGTGCTCCCTTCTCCCTTTCTCCTTCTGGTGGTATAATGACACCTCCATTCCTATCCCTGCTGGAGGGAACCTAGAATTCCCACTAGAACTCTGCCCCTTCCTCACTCCTAACCACTGGTAGCAATCTCTAGACACCCCTCCCCACCAACCCTGGAGGACAGGAAGGCAATTTATCCAAAGGACACCAGGGTTTTGCCCCTCAACGTTCAGCTAAACCCTCTTATAAGTATGGTTTGCCCCTCCCCCCAAAAAACTCCATCAGAGTATGTTTACCACAACTAGGACTGTCTTTTCTTTCTGTTTATATAGCTAACACTTAGCACAGTGTTTGCCACATTTGTTGCTACCATTCAGTAGTTTTAGTCATGTCTTACTCTTTGGGATCTCATTTGGGGTTTCTTGGCGAAGACACTGGAGGGGTTTGCCATTTCCTTCTCCAGCTCATTTTACAGATGAGAAAACTGAGGCAAACAGGGTTAAGTGACTTGCTTGGGGGTCACACAGTTAGAAAGTGTCCAAGGCCAAATTTGAACTTGGGTCTTCCTGACTCCAGGCCTCACGTTCTATCTACTGAGCCATCTAGCTGCCCTTGCCACATAATGGAGGCCAAATGCTTTTTTTTTTTTTATTGATCCATTGGACAAATAACCAGTAAGATACAGAAAGTTGTCACAAAATTCCCAAAAGCGAATGAACTAGAAAGATTGTCAATAGCAGGAAATTTTAAATTTTTGTGCATGTAAATTTTTGTACATTGTAAATGTGAGGTTCCTATTACGGCTAACTTGATAGGAACCTTACAATTTCTTTAAATTCTCAGTCTTGTCTATACACTGTCCTTTATACATAACTGAACAATACCTTGGTAGAGATTTGGGGAGGATAGTTTTCTGCAATTTGTATCACACATGTTGCAAGTTCTGCACGTGTTAGGAGAATCACAAAGACTTACTGACCCGTGACAGCACCCGTTAGAATTTTATAGATATCAGATTCTTACTTGAAACAGAATGTGTTGTCTCCTTCCTTTTACTCAGTAGGCACAGGAATATTCACGTTACTCACATCTGGGACTCTGCTTCATCTACAAATGATCATAATCATTCATTGCAGAATCTTTGGGCAAAATTCTTTTTCCTTCTTCTAATTGTTAATGGGATGGCTGACCAGAATGTGAACAATGAAGACATGAAGACTAGTATCTTTCTCTGATTTTTTTTTCCCTGCTAAGATTTTCCTTTGCCATATTAAAATGAAGTGATTTAGATGTATTGTCTGGTTTGTTATGGTTGCTTTGAAGATTGAGGAGGCTTTCACTGACTGGCCCGTAATGCTGAAAAAGCAAAACAAAACAAACCAAAAAAAATCCCCTTTATTACAAGTGCATTTTAACTTACACAAAGGACTTGAGATAGCCAGGAACGTGAGGAAGGGATTAAAGCAAGGGAAGGAGGATTCAAACCTGCATAGGAAAAAGAAGTTAGGCCAATGTTAGTCAGACAACAAGATTAAGGACTTACTGTGTGCCAGACATTATGCTGGGTAATGGAAATACCAAGAAAGTAGAAAAACATGGTCCCTGCCCTCAAAGGGAGAGACAACAAGCAAACAAATCTGTACGTACAAGATACATATGGAATAAATTAAATGGAAAATAATCCCAAGGGGGAGGGGGCAGCTAGGTGGCACAGTGGATAGAGCACGAGGCCTGGAGTCAGGAAGGCCTGCGTTCAAATTCAACTTCGGACGCTTACAAGCTGTGGGATCCTGGGCAAGTCACTTAGCTCTATTTGCCTCAGTTTCCTCACCTATCAAATGAACTGGAGAAGGAAATGGCAAAACACTCCAATATCTTGGCCAAGAAAACCCCAAATGGGATCCCAAGTTGGACACGACTGAAACGACTGAACAACAACAACCACCCCGAAGGGAAGACCCTGTTAGGGGAGGGGGTGGTGTGGTCTGGGGAGAGAGACTAGAAAGTCCTTGAAAAAGAACAGAAACAAGAGCGGAAGGTCGTGCAAAAGGATCACAGACTTTGAGCTGGAAGAAACCTTAGAGATCATGTAGGCCATGTTATTTCTAAGATAAGAACCTGAGGCCCAATGCCGCTAAATGACTCATCCGGGGTCACCAAGGCAGTAAGTTCCTGAGCCTGGATGTGAACTCAGGTCTTCCATCTCCAAGCAGAGTCGTCTTTCCCCTGGCCCACAAAGTACCTGCCACTTTTCCAATACTCACTTTTTTTTTTGAAGCAACCAGGGATTCAGTGACTTACTCAGAGTCATCCGGCTAGTAAGACCAACACTTGGTTTTAAGAAGGATCCAATGACAAAGCCCACTCTATTAGTGGGCTTCCAAATCCCACAAATTAGGCAATTCTATGACTCCAAGATCAAGTCTTCTTTCCATTGCATAACACTGCCTCCTCTAAGAATGGAGGATTCTTAGATAGAATGGAGGGAGAGGTTATTGGTGACAGTAATTTAAAGATTCATCAATAAAATGTTCTTTGAAAAAGAAATAGAAGCAGGAGTCAGTCAAGTAGTCTCTGAGGCTTACACCCAGTTTTCACATGTAATCCTGGCCATATTTTGAGAAGGCAGGGAAGCTGGTCAATGACTACCGTCTTATCTACTAGCTGTAACACCAATGCTACTAGCAGCTGCTGTGAAGGTGTAAGACCAATAACACCAGCACACAGGAGGGCTGCTAGCACAGGTTCTTTGATCTGCTTTTCTGAAGGAAAGCAACTTTAAGGGGTTTACAATCTCACTTTAATTAAACATACATATATCATTCACTTAGTTCAGGGGAAAAAGTCAGCACCCTGAACTTTAGAGAAAACACCAACAGAAATTACAAGCAGAAATTATATAAACAGAGCAAATAACACAAATCACCAGACAGGGCTTCTAGCTGTCTGACCAAAGCTATACATACATAGTTAGCAGAGAGAGAAACACCAACATCTGGGTTTTCAAAGCTTGGGGGCTCCTTAATGGCTACCCAGAGTCTTGTCTGGCCAAATCACACAAACACTGTTCCAATGAGTGAGCCCCAAGCAAAATGTTAACCTCAGAGTATATATGCACTTCTTCTGGGTCAGAGGGTGTCACAACCATGTAACTCAAACTCATGTGACTCAAACTCATGTGACTTAGGCTTTCTTGTGACTTAAGCAGGTCATCAAAGACTCTTGATTCAATCAAAGACTCTTGATTCAAACAAAGGCAAGACTCAATCAAAGGTACTTGATTGCCTTAGTGCTGAGAAGCACTCCAAAAGAAAAAACAGCAAAAAAAGTCCCACTTTGCTTGCCATTACACTAGCACCATCTGAGTTTGAGATCTTCTAACTAGTCAGTATCTGAAAGAGATAATGCCACCATTCTCTTTTCTTTGACAATGGTCTCTTCCCCAAACAGCCACACCAGAAACCATGCCCTGGAGAACCTTCCACCCAGAGGTTCCATTCTCCTGATTGGTAATTATTCATCTTTACAGCACACTATCCAAGGGAAGTTCCAGCCAGTTTTCATGTCACCCCCTTCTCTCTTTCCACCTCATCCATATCTTCTATCTGACTACATTGATTTCCCTTTCTTGAGACTATTCCTATCCCTCCTACCCTCCAATTCTGGAACCATTTCTTCACAATTCAGGCCTCTGAAACAAGTTCTCTTGAAAGTATGTTTACATTATATTTTCTGGAAATTATAAGCATGACTTCTGTTTTAGGCAATTTGGGTAATTTGGGGGTGCATTGCTTAGTTTGTGCAAAAGATTTAAGAAAATAATCACTGTTAAGGTATATATGATGAGAAACAGGTTATTAAATTTATAGTAAATTAATTTACTGTCCAAAAAGAAGTATACAATAAAAGACTAATACAATGCTCACTCTAGTAGAAGGAAATAGCCACAGATTGTCAATTATCATTTTTCTGAGCCTTATTCAGAAGAAAAGAGGCAAGCGGAAACCCTGAAATCCAAGAACATATGGAATCCACAAAAGAGGCACCCGCCAAACTGTTCATCTCTAGAATATGGAAAGTGGATATGCTGCTGCCGCTGTTAGAACCATATGTTCTAGGTAGGAGGACAGGTTTTGTGTTCATGCTGCCATTTGTTATATGGCATTTCTATAGATCTGATGTGAACATGTACTTAGCAATAGATTCCAATTAGCAAAGATAATTCTAAAAATGGGCGGCAAAAAAAGAAAGGATGCAAAAGGCAAAAGAGACTTTTTTGAGGCCCTTTGTGTCTGACCTTTACAGTATTACATATAGCTAGTCCCAGGATATTTGAGGGTACTTGATAACTCTAGGTTTAAACATTCGAGCTTTAAAAGAAATTTATTCAAAAAGCTAAAACCAGTAATTTAGAGGTACTGCCACTTGGTGGCAGCAGCCCTTGCTTTGGGCAAGGGATCCTAGGATCTAGATCAGAAGAGATGTTAGAAATCATTATAGCATCATAGGAGAGCAAGGGGGCACCTCAGAAGCAATCTAGAGAAGAAAGAAGAAAAAAAAGGAAATAAGCATTTATTAAGCACCTGCTGTGTTCCAGGCGCTGTACTAAGCACTTTTTAAAGCTTATGTCATTTGATCCACCAGTCCTGGGTAGTAGGTGTTAGGCAACAGTTTTCAACTTTTTGGTCTCAGGCCAACTTTACATTTATAAAAATTCTTGAGGACCCCATACACGTGCACGCACACGCACACACACACACACACACACACACGCACACACACACGCACACGCACACGCACGCTCTCGTTCAAGTGGGTCATATAGATAGATATTTACTATATTAGAGATTTAAATATCCTGGTATTATGAAAATAGTTTTGTCTTCTCAAACCGCCCCCCACCCCGCCCCCGCCGTAAAAGTCTGGGAACTGCCAGGAATCTCTGAACCACACTTTGAAAACCATTGGTGTAATGGATAGGATACTGGAGTTGGAGTCAGGGAAATCTGCATTCAAATCCTACCACAAATACTAGCTGTATGACCTTGGGCAAGTCACTAGCTGTACAACCTTTTATTTAATTTCTGTGGGTATTGTTTTCCTCATCTGTGAAATGAGAGATTTTTGTTTTATGAGGTACTCCCTCTCTGATGATGCAGTGAGATGGAACAGTGGATAAAATGCTGAACTTGAAGTTAAGAAAGCCTGAATTTTAATCCTGTCTCAAACTTTTATATAGCTGTGTGTCTTGAGCAAGTAATTTAACTTCTTAAGGCTTGGTTCCCTCACCTGTAAAACGGGGGATGATAATAGCCTCTAGCTCACAAAGTTGTTGTGAGGATTAAACCAGATATTGTAAGTAAAGTGCCTTTGAAACCTTAAAACATAAAAATGCTGGATACTATTATCACTACCTATTGCAACCCCTCTATAATTTAATAGTTGCACTTCCAGGGCTTGCATGAACTGATGCAAAGTGAAATGAGCAGAACCAAGAGAACCCTGTATACAGTAACATCATGCAATGACCAACTATAAATGACTTAGCTCTTCCCAGCACTACAATCATCCAAGAAAATTCCAAAGGACTCATGATGAAAAATGCTGTCCACATCCAGAGAAAGATCTATGGAGTCTGAATGCAGACCAAAGCATACTATTTTCTCTCTTTTTTAATTTTTTCTTTTTCGTGGTTTTTTTCCTTTTGTTCTGATTCTTCTTTCACAACCTGACTAATGTGAAAATATGTTTAATATGATTGTGCATGTATAGCCTACATCAGATTACATGCCATTTTGGGAAGGGGGAGGGGAGAGACAGGGAAAAGTTTAGAACTCAAAATCTTATAAAAGTGAATGTTGAAAACTAAAAAGAAAGTAAACAAATGAATAATTTTTTAAAGTATCTGAATGCAGATTGAAGCATACTATTTTCACTTTATTTTTTCATGGTTTTTTTGGCCTGTTTCTTCTTTCACAACATGACTAGTATGGAAATGTTTTAGGCGATTGCACATTCATAATCTATATTAAATTGCTAACCATCTTAGGGATGGGGGCAGTGAGGGAGATAATTTAGAATTCAAATTTTTTTTTAAATGAATGTTTAAAATTATCTTTACATGTAATTGGAAAAATATTATTTTTAAAAATCGGTGTGCTGCTATGGCCAAAATTTCATCACTCTAAAGTCATCTTTGTGACACGCCTGTCTCTACTTGGTCTGGTCTTTGGGCAGCAGCCCCACAGTCTGAGATTCCTACTGGAAGCCTTTCCAGCTGGAAGGACTTGACACAGCTTGTTCTTTGCTTTCATACCCTTGAAGGACCCAGGGTCCCCTCCATGACACAATAAGGCGATTTAAGTTACCAGAAAATCCAGTGGCAGTAAACCATTCCCAGTTCTTCCAAAAGAATAATTTTCATTTGGGGAAGAGGAGATAGCCACAAATTGGCAAGCAAAGAGTGACCTTAGGACACTTTCAGAACACAAATCCAGCAGTTGCTATGACAGTGATTCATCTAGCAGATATGGTGCTTTGGACATGAACTTGGTGGGACCAATGTTATATAGGAACTCATCTAAGTTGAGCCTGTCCCGTTTCCTCCTCCAGAGAGCAAGGTGGTGTAGGGGAAAGTATGCTAGGAAGGTACTGGGGAGAAATGTTTGTACATTATTCTTGCTATGTCCTTAAAATAAATACTCATTTGTAAAAGCTAATCAATGTTATGTAGTAAAACTGGCTCTAGAACCCAGACTCTGGCACCTGGGGAACATTACAGTGCCTTTCTGATCTTTCAAACTCACTAGGTCAGAGTCTCCAATCTCTTTCACTTAAAAGGGAAAAGAACAAATGCAGAATACAAGGACTGAGGCCATTTTGTGGAGCCATATGGCCCCAGAGGAGAGAAGGCCACCCCACCCAGCCCCCGGCCTCACCCCAACAACATTGTCCCTCACTGGGCTCCAGAATGGGGATTAGAGGAGTCACGCAGTAAGGCCAAGAGGAATTCGCTAAAGCTGATAGGTTTTCTTGAATGACCCCATGGCTGATCAAAGAGCCTCCCCTACTCCACCAGAGCTAGTTATAGAATGTCCAAGTGTTCCTTTATGGTTTCTCCAAGGTGCTTACAATTCGTGTCACTGCAACTCTCCTAGAAGCAAACTCTCTAGCCTCTTCCACATGGACAGATGCCATCCAAGGAAATCCACACATGTGCCAGACCCTTATTTACACAAGTAAGGGCAACAGCAACCAAGCAAGGAATATTCACTGTTCCCAACTGTGGCCCCAAAAGGGACACCCCACTCCCCACTATTGTCATTTAACCCTTCCCCCCAACACACACACACACACACACACTTTTCTCCTTACATTTATCATGACCCTGCTTTATGTCCTACTGACCTGTGCTCAGTAATTCCTTCTGGGACAATTAGAAATAAGTTAATTTTTCTCTAAGCAAAGCCTGGTCTTTGCTAAGTAAATATTGGTCCTAGCTCTCAGCATGCCCCTAATTTTACCTCTCCTAAAGCCGTGGACAGGTTTGGACTCTGGCCACCAGTCCAGCATCAAGCAGTCTGGTCAGATTCCCAGGATTCCAAAGTACTTGGCCAGTTTCCAGAGGCAGCAGATTCCAGCTGCCCCTTCCTGGGTCCTAGAAAATCAGAACTCCGGGTTCAACCACAAGACACCTGGCAAGTGCCCAGTGGTCCCTTGAGGCAGCCTGACCCTGGACAAGGATCAATGTAGCTTAAAACCCTATGCCTGGTTAGTAGAAGTTCAGAGTTATTAAAAATGTATGGATTCTTACACCTAACTGGTTCCCAGGATTGTCAAAATCATATCAGAGACCTGCAATCCTCTTGATTTGTTTGCAGTCAGAACAGACTCCAGCAATCCCAAACCAATGTAAAGCCACCTCCGACAATATTTCCTGTTCTTAATATGCTGTGAAATAGGGGGACATTAGCGAAGGATCAGTTCCTTCTAGACACATGATTTTCCATAAACACAAGCTGTCTCCTTTAGTTCCACGGCAGAGCTGGCTCATCACAAATCAAAGCTACAAGTAAGATCCATCTTGCCTCCTCTGCTCTTCCTGTCTGTCCTAAACGTACAATCACCTTGAATCATTATTCCATTATTCCAGACAATAGAATTCCATTATGTTCCGCCCTGCTGCCTCTGATTCAGAATGGTGATGGCCAAGACGAATTCTCAGTTCGCTCGTTGCAAGCAATAAACCACAGGCACAGGTGTAGCCCTAACCAGGTGAGCGGAATAAAGATTCTGGGCTGGAGAAGCCATCCCAATACCCAGATTAGGAGGAGGTCCACTCTGGCTTGCTTCAATATCTGGCTGTCTGAGTCTGAAACAGATAAGTAATGGAGGCTGTCAATGAAGGCAAAATATTCATCTTTCCTCCATCCTGAAAGGAAAGCCTGGAGACTAGCTCTCAGAAGAAAAATTCTTGCAACGGAGGGAAGGGAGGCAGAAAATATATATAATCTGTACATGTCTATAAATACAGTTGCGTCTCCCTATATCCATCGTGCACATGTGGTATGTTATGTCACAACTGGGGCTTTTTAAGAGGTGATTTTTCACTTTCATATAAGTTTAAAGCAAGACGGTTTCTGTACCCAATAAGTTACCAGCCTTGGAGAGCGATAAGAGAAATTCTTCATGGACAATCTTTTTGCAGAAAAGGTACAAAAGAACACAGCCAAACAATAATTTTAATAATTGTCTGCTCTGCATAGCAGTCAATAAATCTAACCTCTGCTTTTTTTTTCCACTTCTTAACCAAGTTCTATAAGAACGACAACTGACAACAGTCAACTTAAGTGTAATCTATCTTACGTGGGCTATATTCTGGATATTGTTCCCAACTAAAGACCAAATCTAGCTAATGTCACTGGTACAGGAAAAATCATTAGCAAACTCATGCATTTAGTCCCTTTTTAGCAACTGAAGTTAAATCATTAATCATTTAATGAAATCATTCATTGGTTCTCTGTTTCCTCTAGTCCCCTTATTTCTTTTCAAGGACACTTATACCAGCCAATATGGGAAAGAAGTAGGAGACAGGGCGAGGGATATTCCGAGCTGCAGCCACTTTGACGTCACAACTACTCTGAGCCTCAGAGCAAAAGTCTAAGGGCTTACTGGGGCTGAGAATAGGTAATACGTACCTCCTATGGTCAAAGTAAGAGGTGGCTTGGTTTAGTGGATAGCAGGCCAGCCTTAGAGACTGGGGGAGGCAGGTTCAAGTTTTGTCTCTGTGTGACCCTGGGCAAGTCATGAAGCTTAGTGCCCCAGATAACTCTGTAAGGTTACCTTAAGGCAAGTCGCCTATTTGCATCAGGGGAGAATGCTTCTATTTTGGGAGTTCTCTAAACCAATGAAATCACAGGTGTGGGACTATAGACATAGACACACATATGTGAGATATATATATATATATATACACTACATATTACATCTATAGTATATTATATATGATATATAATAGTTATTAATACAGTGATGTATTAATTGATATATTAGCTGATTAATATATTAATGTGATATAATAATATAGTATATATGAGAGACAGAGACAGAGAGAGACAGACAGAGACAGAGACAGAGAAAGAGAAAGAGAGAGAGCAAGCATCAGGGATAGAAAAATGGAAAACAACGTGATTCCTTCCCTCCAGAAGATTAAAGTATAACGAGAGAGGGATGGTATCAGATAGGATGTGATAGCAGCAAAGGAGAAAGGAAGGAATAAGCATGTATGTAGCATCTACCAGGTGCCAGGTACAGTCCTAAGTACTGTATTTTTACAAATACGATCTCGTTTGATCTTGACCATAACCCTGCAAGGTTGATGCTTTTATTATCCCCATTTTACTGTTGAGGAAACTGAGGCTAGAGGAATTCAAGTGATTTGCCCAGGGTCATACAGCTAATAAGTGTCTGAAGTCACTGGCTCAATAGATAGAGTGCTGGATGTGGAGTCAGGAAGAGTTCAAATCCAGCCTCACTGTGTGATCCTGGATAAGTGACTTAACCTCTGTTTGCCTTAATGCACTGAAGAAGGAAATGACAAACTGCCCCAGTATCTTTGCCAAGAAGACCCCATGGACAGTATTGGCTTGCTATGACCCGCAGGGTCACAAAGAGTTGGACGTGACTGAACAACTGAGCAATGAACTCCCTGACTTCACACCCAGCACTCTACCTCCAGAGCACCAACAGCCAAGCAAAGGGCTATGAGAAATTCAGCCCAGGAGAGATCGCTTTCACCTGGGAGAATCAGAGAATGTTTTTGGAAGCAGCAGTACCTGAATTGAGCTCGGAAGTATGAATTCCACAGATGGAGATGAGGGGAAGGGGAAGTATATTGCAAACACAGAGGACGAGACAACTCTAGTAAAAGCTGTGTTACGTGTCTCATTTTCCAAGCAGCAGAGTCGATGCCCTGATTCAGTCATCTCCTCTGTGTTGCTCTCTTTGATTAAACACAGCAAGAATGAGAACTCTCCTACTGAAATCTAACCAGTTTTTGGAAAACAACACTACCTCACAAATAAAAGGCGAGCCTAGAATTTCATTACTCCTTATCACGATCTCAAGAGGCCTGGTACCAGTAGGGCCCTTTCACCCAAGCCGGTGGAATGTTGCAATGAAAACACCGTTATCAAGATCTCAAGGCCAAAGGACCCAAACGAATTTTCTCCCAGTGTTTGTTGTCCAGCTTTGATGTATGACTCCTGTCAGCCGGCTCCGCCATATGTCTATGTCATCTCACTGGCTTGTTCTCAACCTGTAGGTTGACCCGGTCAGCAGGTGCTTCCTTGCTGAGGGAAAGAATATGGTTAAGTTAATAATGTTAACTTGTCAGATCTTCCCCTCTTTATCTACCTCCACCCATTGTGATACCTCTGTCTTCAACCATCTTCTCCAAGGTATCAAAAGCCCAGCTAGAGGGGAGAAGAGATAACTGAGTACTCAGTGCCCTCTTCAAGAAATCCAATTATCGATGGTCGCTGGAGACGTTTTCCTTTAAGTGTGTTAGGAAGTGACCTAAATATGTGGTTTTCCTTCTCTCATAGCTAGAGTCTTTACTACAGCCTATATTTTCAAAACTGAGAGCGTCTCTCCTCTCCTTCTGTTCTTAGCTGCTAAATCATATATTTTGAAGTAGAAGAAGCCTTGGAATCTATCTACCTCATTACAAATAAGGAAACTGAGACATGGAGAGGTTAAATGACTTGGCCAGGCTCAAGTGTTTGTGGTAGGATTTGAACCCCAAGTCTTCCTGGCTCCAGGTCCACTGCCCATTCCATCATAGTACACTGCCTCTCCTCCAGGGCAGTTTAAAAAATGATGTGCCCAGGTACAGTGGAGGAGAGACACATGTAAGGAGTTAGAGAATGCCCTCTATACTCACCCTCTTCTCACCCCAAACCACATTGTTGTTCAGTCATGTCCAACTTGGGGTTTTCTTGGCAAAGACACTGGAGTGGCTTGCCATTTCCTTCTCCAGCTCATTTTACAGGTGAGGAAACTGAGGCAAACAGGACTAAGTGACTTACCCAGGGTCATGTAGCTAATAAGCATCTGAGGCCAAATTTGAACTCATGAAGATGAGTCTTCCTGACTCCAGGCCTGGTACTTTATCCACTGAGCCACCTAGCCACTACATAATAAATACCTAATAAATGCTTGTCGATTAATTGAATGACTGATACTTCAAATGATCCATGATTTCACCGGTGTCAGTGGTCCCTTCCCTCATGCCTAGTGTAACCTCTCTGACACCTTGGTAATCAGCTTAATGAAGGTGCTGTGGCCAGAAAATAAATCATAAATCACTAATAAAGCTTCTGGTGATGAGTCTCTCTCTAAATTTATTCTGGCTGGACTTCAGGTGCTTAATCCCTAGCTTAACTCACCTTCAAAACTTTTCCTGACAGGATTCGAAGCTTATATTCCATTGGTATCACTTATGAATGAATGAATGAAAGAGCCTTTATTGAACACTTAATATGTGCCAAACACTGTGGTAAATGCTGGGCATACAAATACAAAAATGATATAAGCCTGCCCTCAAGCGGCTTACATTCTAACTGGGGAGCTAATACATGGAGGGAAATGGTGATCAAGGAAGGAAAATCACGTAGATGATGTATAGAACAAGAGGCCAGTCCACTGACGCACCCTTTCCAGGGTTAATTTGATTACAGTTCTCTGGGCAAGAGGTGGAAAAGGGAAGGAGGGAAATACCGGGTGGCAGACCAGAAAATGGCCAGGTTGAACAGAGGTTGCATGGCAATAGGGAACATTTATATAGCGCTTTAAAGGTTATAGAGCACTTTACATATGTTATTTGATGTCATCCTCACAGACCTGGGAAAGACCTTAGCTTAAAAAGGCCAAGGTCTCCCACTGCACCCTGGGCCATCACCAGTCATCTTGTCCTGTGTCTCACCACTGGACTCCTATGACTCTGGAGGAGAGAGTGAGAGGCTAGTGACTTTGCACAGCTCTGCCTCACTTAAATCCATTTCACCTGCAAATCAAGACAACACTGCTGATGTTACTGGTCGTCTTCAAAAATGAAGGATGAACAACAATAACCCTAGGAGGTAGGTGCTTTTGTTATCCCATTTTACAGATGGGGAAATTGAGGCACTGTGTTTAAGTGATTTGACCATCATTACACTGGAAGGGGGGTTGCATGGTCCCAGGGAGTGTTAAGCTAAGTGAGTGGCTTAGCTCCTTCCAAATTCTGCCTTTGAAAACCCTGGACCATCAAAATAAGATGTTAGGAAAGGATAGAATACATAGCTTATCAAAAACGCAACCTAGCATAAATATAATTACATAGCATTTAGAGAAGGAAACAAGAGGTTGTAGCTTTTGCAGCTCCATCCTCTTGGTGTTGTGCTCTTGACAGGGAAGGAGCCCACTTCCATATTAAACCCCAATCTAGAGACGGCATCTCTAGGGATTCCTAGCACCACTGTCTCCATTTCTGCATTTTTAAGCTTATGGACTTTGAGAGCTGGAAAGACCTTTCAAGATTATCTTCAATAGTTCTTAACTTTTTTGTAGCATAAACCCCTTTGACAGTCTGGAGAAACCTAAGGACCTCTTCTCAGAATGATATTTTTAAATTCATAAAATAAACTTGTTATTATTCAGTCATGTCCAACTCTTTGTGACTTCATTTGGGTTATTTTTTAGGGCAAAGAAGTTGGAATGGTTTGCCATTTCCTTCTCCAGCTCATTTTACAGATGAGGAAACTGAGGAAAAACAAGATTAAAATGATTTACCCGGGGTCACCCAGCTAATAAGTGTCTGGCGTCACATTTGAACTCAGGTCTTCCTGACCTCAGGGCTAGCACTCCATTCACTTTGCCACCTAGCTGCCCAGTGCTAGCAAGCTGTCATGTGACAACAGCATAGAGGATTTCTCAATGTGGAGACTCTCAATAGGGAACTCCTCTTCTGTTTGGACTCTGCGCAGACCTCTTCCCTTTAGTCATGCACAAAAGGAAAAAATAGATTTACAACAAAGCACAAAACCTGAAAACTAGGTATATTAAATGGAAATGGAAATTACAAAGTGATGAAAAAGGCATGAATAAGATCTCAGAATACAAAGATGCTCAATTGAAAGGAAATAAAAGTAAGGTAGAAAATGGAAAAATAGAAAACTCATACTTTAAGAAATTGAGTGTGTCATCCAGCCCTCTCCACTAAAGCCCTGCTTCCAAGGGATATAGCAAGTAACATTTAGAAGTGTCCCTCGTACATTCTCTGGCTCCTTGTGTGCTGCACGACTCCCTCCCCTCCTACTTGCCTCTCCAAGTGTCTCTAATTGACTCTGGCTCTGAGTGGGTCTTTGAATCCTTACCTTTACTCCAGGCTCATCCACCTTTCTGAGAGGAAAAGCTAGTTTGCATTCCTCAAAGCTATGGACTTTGGGAAGGGGATAGAGGCAAGAGAGGGGACCTCCCTTCTTACTATGCCCTTCCCCCTTCTGGCATCATAGCAAAGAGACTGCTGTGGGGAAATGGCCAGGAGCTAGGAGATTTACCAGGTGATCTTTGGGTCTAGGCAGCTAGGAAGCTTAACCAATAGTGTGGGATTTAGAGTCAGGATGATCTCAGTTCAAGCCCTGCCTCAGACTCTTACTAGCTGGGGAAGTCACTTAACCACTCTGTGCCTCAGTTTCCTCATCTGTAAAGGTGGTTGTGAGGGTCAAATAAGTTAATATATGTAAAGCGCTTTGCAAACCTTAAAGCACTATATGAATGCTATTATTATAATCATCATTCCCAAAATCACAAGAGACACCATGGTTTTTCCTGTTCCTACTAGCACCTTTCCATATTCCACCCAAACTGTATATTTCTTATATGTCTATCTATATAAATGCTGTCTCTTCCATTAGAATATAAGTTTCATGAAGGCAAGAACTATTTTTACTTTTTCCTTGTATCCCCATTGCTTAAAATAGTGCTTGGCAAAGAGTAGGTATTTATAAATGCTTGTTAATTGAAAAGGCACTGCCTTTAGAGTCATAGGACCTGGACTCAAATCCCGCCTCTGAGATTTACCACCTGAGTGACCTTGAACAAGTCACAGACTCCCAATACAAATGAGTTCAGACTAGTTGGTCTCTTGGGTCCCTTCTAGTCCTAGAGCTGTGATCTTATAATCACGAGTAGATTTGGATCGAATGTGCAGCATCTCTGGCCAACTCTGTCCTAAGAAAGGTTCCCTGAGTTCTCTTGAGTTCTGACATCTCGGGAAGAAAAAGCAGCACTGGACAGAACTGAGAAAGTCAGGCAGGCAATAAGCATTTACTAAGCACATACTATGTGTCAAACGATGATGACACAAAGAAAGGAAAAAGACAGCCCCTGATCTCAAGGAGCTTGGTGTCTAATGCGGGAGAGACACCGTGCAGACAGCAATGAACCAACAAGAGACATGAAGGATAAGTTCAAGATAATCAACAAGGGGAAGGCATGATGACTGAAGCAGATGAGGAAAGGCTTCTTGTATAAGGGAGGATGTTAACTGAGACTCGAGTGGAGATGAAGAGGGAGAGAGAGCAAAGTCTGGGGGACAGTCAGTGAAAATATCCAGAATTGGGGGCTGGGGATGGGGAAGAAGCTGTGCTAGTGGGGTGACAGTGTCAGGGAAAATAAAGGGGTGTACATGACAGATTTAAGAAGAAAAAATCGACAGGACTTGACCCTGAATTGGATGGAGTGGGGAGGAGGAGAGAAGAGGACTTGAGGGTGACACTTGGGTCATGAGCCTGGCTGCCTGGGAAGACACAGAAGGGGAAGGCAGAACTTCTTAAGTCATGCTACGATTCTGTGTAGATTCCTTCCTCCCCAGATTCTGCCAACTGTACACCCTTGGCTCCAGCCTTCCTTCTTTTTTTAGATCCACTGAAAGCCAGTCTGGCCTCTAGTGACGTAGAAACAGTGGCAGAGATTGTATCTTCTTATCCATTCTAAGCATCATTGATTATGATTATTTTTAATGGTTCTAGTAATTCTTTATTTAGGGCAGCTAGGAGGTACGATGAATAAAGCACCAGGCCTGGAGTCAGGAAGACCTGAAGAATTCCACCTCAGACACTTACTAGCTGTGTGACCCTGGGCAAGTCATTTAACCCAGTTTGCTTGAGTTTCATCATCTGTAAAATGGGCTAGAGAAGGAAATGGCAAACCACTCCAGTATCTTTGGCAAGAAAAGCCCAAATGGGGTCATGAAGAGTTGGACACAACTAAACAACTGAAGAATAACAAAATGTTTTTATGTACCTTAGTTCCTAGAGCTGTTGAGAAGATGGCAAAATGAATAAAATAATAAATAAAATGAATAATAAAGTAAAATAAAAGCAGGTACTTTTTAGGTCTGCATCCACTAAAACCATAGATCATGAGCCCCTACTGATGTGTTTATCTTTAATGGTCAGCCAGAGCACAGAATAACTTCAAACAAAAGCATTTAGCACAATAGCTTAGTAAGACAAAAAGCAAAACAAATAAACCAAAAAACCCCCAATCTTTTATAAACCTGGGGTATGTCATCCCACAGATATGTGCATAATCAGTGGGAAGAGTGAAAACACATGGGAAACATGCACGAAGGAGCATGTGCCTAAAAACAACTCACACTTCTGACATTAAAAAATTGCTGGGGCAGCTAGATGGCGCAGTGAGTAGAGCACTGGCCCTGGAGTCAGGAGGACCTTAGTTCAAATCCAGCCACAGACACTTGACACACTTACTAGCTGTGTGACCTTGGGCAAGTCACTTAACCCCAAGTGCCCTGCCTTCCCCCCTCCAAAAAAAATTGCTAATATTTCCTTATATCACTGCCCTGTTCCCACCAGGCTTGCTCCCCCCTGATCTCTACTGAACACTATTCCATTGGCCACTGTTTTCCCAGACAAATTGTCTTTTTGCTGGTTGATGCTTAGCTGAACATGTGGCTGTTTCTGATTCCAGCTTCTAGCTTCAGCTGAAGTGCTTAATTATCGCTTCCTTATAAGAAGAATGCACTTTACTATGCTTGAAATTAAAAAAAAAAAAACAGAACTTAAAAGAAAATAGCTCTTTTAGAGAAGCAGCCACCCTTAGCCATAGAACCTGAAAGGGAGAGGGGGGAAGGAGGATGACACTTCTCTTTCTTTTTTTATTTTTTAAATGTTTTTATTAATGTTTTTTGCTTTTCACATCACCATAGCTTTCTCCAGGATCCTGCCCCACTGACAGAGAGCCATCTAATATAACAAATAGTATTTTTTTCCAAGACAAAAAAGGAAAAATCCAGCGCAACTGATCAATTCATCAAAAAAGTCTTAAATATTTGTGCAGTGTTCCACAGCTGTAAACCTCCTGCCTCTGCAAAAGAGAGGATTGGAAGTACCTTCTCATAGCTCTTCTTTCAAGATATGCTTGGTTTTTTTTAATATAATTTTGCACTTTTCCTTTTGATTTTTTTGGTGGATAGTTCTTTCTATTTCCATTGTTTTCTTGGCTCTACTTACTTCATTCTGCATCAGTTCATGTAGATCTTTCCATGCTTCTCTATTCGTTACAATCATCATTTCTTACAGCACAGTAATATACCATTACATTGGTGTGCTATGGCTTCTTTAGCCATTTCCCAGTCAACAGTCACCTACTTTGTTTACAATTATTTGCTATCACAAAAAGTGCTATTATAAATATTTTGTTGTATTTGAGGACTTTCTTCTTGTCAATGGCTTCCTTGGGAGTATGAGCCTGGTGATGGACTCTCTTGGTCACAGGATATGGACATTTTAGTCACTTTATTTACATGATTGCAAACTGCTTTCCAAAATATACCAATTTACAGCTTACCAATAATGTACCAATGTCTCTATCTTCCCACAACCCCTCCAACATTGACTATTGCTATCTTTTGTCATCTTTGTCAATTTGAAGGATATGTGATAAAACCTCAAGGTGGTTTTGATTCGCATTTCTCTTATGAGTTATTTGAAACATTCCTTCATGTGGTTGTTAATAGTTTGCAATTCTTCTTTTGAGAACTGTTTCTTCGTATCCTTTGACTTCTTGTTGTTGGGAAATGGCCGTTAGTTTCATATGTGTGTGTGTATACATATATATATACAGACACATACATATACACATACACACATATATACATGTATGTGTGTGTACTCATATACACATATATGACTAATTTAAATATATTTTTAAAATATATAAATATAATGCCTCAGTTTCCCCAACCGTAAATGGGAATCTTAATAGTACCTACTTCATTGGGTTGTTGTGAGGATCGAGTGAGATAATATTTGTGCTTACCACAATGCCTGGCAAATAATATAAATATAAATTATATGTACATGTGTGTTCATATGTATCAATTGTTTACATATCTTAAAAACCAAACTGTTATCAGAGAAATTTGATACAAAGATTTTCCTCCATTTGACTGTTTCTGTTCTTATCCTAGACACATTAATTTTTCTGTGCAGCTTTTCGGTTTCATACAATCAAAGTTATCTATTTTATCTTTGCTATTGGTTTCATTGAGAATACATCTAGAGAGGTAGAGCCAAGATGGTGGATTATAAAGAGGCAAGCAGAGAGTTCCCCGCAACAACTCCTCCAAACAGGTTAAGAAAATGCATGAGAATGAATCCTGATCAACTCCAGAAAAAGTCAGAGTGAATCATCTGTCCAGCCCAGCTCCGTAAAGGGAGACAAACCTGTAGGTACTGGAGAGAGGTTGGGCCAGGAGCATGCTGGTCAGGGCACTCCAATGGTCAAGGAAAGGCTATGCACTAGCAGAAGAGGAGGTCCTAGAAACATAGTGCAGCTCCACCAGACCCATACTGGAGCACTATGAAGAGGATAGGGGTGAGCTACCAGCTTTGCTTTGTCATCTGCTTCCCTGTTCCAGATCACAGATGCAGGGCAGGCTGAGGAGTCTAGCAGCAGCCCCCATGTGGGGCTCAGACCTCAGGCACAGAGCAGGGCCTCGTTTCTAGCATCTAGTCCAGCCTGCAGAGGAATAAGAAGGGCAGAAATCCCAGACCAAAGGGGAACCTATGCTTCTGTCTCTCTGAACCAATAGAGCTTTCTAGCTGGCTGATAGGGAGTGAATCCTTCAGCTTTCTGTTCTTGCTCAGCTCTGAACTCAGGTCAGGAACTTGCAGAACTCAGACCAGGGGGCAGCAAACAGACTTTTCCTGGATTAGACCACTTTGGCGTAGGAACTGAGCAAAATACACTGACTCCATCTTGTGACTCAATTCTGGATCCAGCTCAGTTCCTTTTCAATTCAATTATGATCTTGTGAGAAAACTTTATTCAGTTAACGGGAATGGTGAGAAAACCTGATTGCATTGTTTGAGCCTAGCCCTGCATGGCTGGGCAGCTGGACCACCTCTAGAGGCCTTTAACTGAGGAAATAGATTACGATGACCAGAAACCTAGTCAGATCTGAAGATTGATGCAAGGATTTTTTTCATAATTATACATCTCAAGCAACCCATGTCTTATTTGAAAACTGGCCCCATACTGGCCAATCAGTTACTGTTTCCTTGTTCCTTTGATTGAATGCAGATAGAATGCTTTTTTTCTGATTTCAGGAATTTGTACCTGTTTGCTCTTGCCCCTCCTGACCCTCAAAACTTACTCATCCCCATTCCAACTCGGGAAGCCCCTAATCTTTCTTCCAGTTGGAAATCAGGTTACCTAATCTTGTATCCTGGTTTACATCCTGTTAATTGTTTGCTTTTAATTCATAAAAATCTGTCTCCCCCTGTATTCAGGTTCCAGTGCCAAGCTGAGGGGGCCTGGTTCCAATTTGTTATGCAACTGACATCCATTGCTTAATAAATCGATATGCATGGAAAACTTGAACCTTTGCTTCCTCAGTTCTTTCAGATTTTACCTGCCACATTGAGAGTGCTGGGGGTCCTTAAGGTCAAAACTATTTTCCTAATATTACTAAGATATTTTAATTTCTTGTAATACAGTAAAGATCTATGATCCACATAAAAATTTCTTTGGGGGGACCTCAATAATTTTTAAGAGTGCAAAGGGGTCCTAAGACCAAAAAGTCTGAAAACTATTACCCCATGTTATCTGGTTCAGACTGCCTTTCCAGTCTTATCTCACACTGCTCCCTTTTCAAATCTTTCCTAAAGCAAGGGATGAACTTTAATATATATATATATATATATATATATATATATATATTATTGAATAACTTATTCATCCAGCCAACATTTTTTAAGCATCATTGTACCTGGAATAACGTCCTATGGAGGAAGTAGAATGTTCACCTACTGTTACCTTTCCCACCCCCTTCTCGATATTCTCTATGTTTCAACCCAGCTGGGACATTTAGGTGGCTAGACTTGGAGTCAGGAAGACCTGGGTTCAAATCTTGCCTCAGACATTTATTAGCTGTGTGACCCTGGCCAAGTCGCTTAACCTCTGTCTGCTTCAATTCCCTCAACTGTAAAATGAGAATCTCGATACCTCATAGGGCTGTTGTGAGATGGGGGGGGGGGGGGATATTTGTAAAGTGCTTAGCACAGACATGTAATAAGAGCTTAACAAATACTTATTTCCTTCCCTTTCCCTAGTCACCGTCCCTTGTTCTAGTCCTTCCTTCTGGTTTCCTTTTCTTTGTTCATTATTGTGTCACTTCAACACCTTCTACACTTTTTCTGATCCCCCTTTATGCTAATGCCTTCCCTCTGCTGATTCTCTCCAGTTGAACCTGTCTGCAGCTTGCTTGTCTGGAGTTGTTTGCGTGTAGTCTCCTCGCCTCACCGCACCCCCCCACACACACACACACACTAGATTGTGAGTCCTCGAGGGTAGGAACTGTCTTTTGCCTTTCTTTGTGTCCCTAGCCTTTAGCACTGTGCCTGGCATATAGTAGGTACTTAATAAATGCTTGCTGACTCTATCTTTGATGAAATCCATCTTTAAATTGTACTCATCCATAGACCCAGCTTGAAACTTTCCTCCTCTGAGAATCCTTTCTGGTGTAGTGCGGAAGCATCCCCCTTCAGCAATCTGATCTTCTTGGCAACGCCTTGAGGAATCCCAGGCAAGAAAACACTCTACCAGACCTCCAGCGATCTGTCCTCCTCTGAGCTCGTAGCTCTCTGATTATACCATGGGACCATTTGTTCTGCACCACATCTGATCACTTTCATTCAGGGTTAATCATAAGATCATAGTGGTAGGGCTAGAAGGGACCTCAGAGGCTATCGAATCTCTCCCTTCCCCTCCCCACCCCCATCCATTTTACAGATGAGGAAACTGAGGCCCAGATAGGCTAAGTAACTTGGAGAGGCAGCATGGTTGACAGAGACCTGAACTTGGAGCCACTTATTACTAGTTGTGTTCCCCTGGCCAAGTCTCCTAACTTCTCCCAGCCTCCGTTTTCTCATCTATAAAATGGAATAATAACGGCACCTGCCTCGCAGAGCTTGTTAGGAGGATCAGATGAGACGGCACAGGTGCTTTGCAGACCTTAAAGCGTTAGGTAGACACGATTATTACATCATTGCCCAAGGCCGCACCTCCTGTATCATTGTCCTTATTATCTAATATATCAATATTAATTTTTAAATGTGTGTTTTTAAAGTGTGTGTTTCTGCCTTATCTCTGTGACTAGATTGCAAATTCACTGATGTCAAGAATGGAGTTTTATATTTCTTTATACCTACCATTACCAAGAATTAGAAAGGTAAGTAGAGGGGCGGCTAGGTGGTGCAGTCAGTAGAGCACCAGCCCCGGAGTCAGGAGGACCTGAGTTCAAATCTGACCTCAGACACTTGACACATGTACTAGCTGTGTGACCTTGGGCAAGTCACTTAACCCCAATTGTCCTGCCAAAAAACAAAAAATAAAAAATAAATAAATAAATAGAAAAGTAGAAAACGGGTGTCGAAAAGCGAGTTTAAATTCCACTGATACTTAAAAGCTGAGTGACTCCTCAGTTTCCTTATCCGTAAAATGAGCTGGAGAAGGAAATGGCAAATCACTGCAGCATCTTGGCCAAGAAAATTCCAAAGACAGTATGGTCCAAGGCACAAAGAGTCAGACATGGTTGAAAAACGACTGAACGACATGCATATACATACACACACACATACATATATAAGGCACACACATATATGTAGTTATACAGTCATTTAGTTGTGTTTTCTTGGTTTTTCCATTTCCTTCTCCAGCTCATTTTACAGAGGAGGAAATTGAGGTAAACAGGGTTCAGTGACTTGCCCAGGGTCACACAGTTAGTAAGCGTCTGAGGCCAGATTTGAACTCTGGTCTTCTTGACTCCAGACCCAGCACTCTACCCACTGAGCCATCTAGCTGCCTCCCATATCTCTATGTAGTGCTTTGTAAATCTTAAAGTTTTACATAAAAGTCAACCATGATTCCTATTGAGCCATAGCATCATCACAGATTTAGAGCTGGAAGCAGGGGTGCGTGGCAGCCAGTTCTGACCAGTTCTGAGTTTGCATCTCAGAAATCACAGGTTTGTTGATTGTTTTGTTGATTGTCTAGACTTAAGAATGAGAGAGAGAAAATGCTAATAATGCAGATTAAAAGTGTGTCCTATATGTCCCCCCCTGGAGAGCCAGTTGTTAAACATTTACCAGCACATCCCTGGCTGGAAGGGGACCTTAGGGACCGTCTAACTCATTTTAAAGACAAAGAACTGAGACCCAGGGGAGCTAAATGGTTTGCCCAATGTTACATTTTCACATAGATATCTATAACCAAATGCTGGGTTTTCCTTATGGTAATAAGTGACACAGCTTTCATAATCGAAGAGTAAATAGAATCATAGTTCACAAATTTGCTAAGAGTCCTTGCATGAAAGAGATACTAACCAGCATTTAAGATAAGACAGACATTACCATCTCCATTTTACAGATAAGACCGTAGGCTCAGACAGGTAAAACGCCTGTTTCTACATAACCTGATGAATGGCAGGGCTGGGATTCAAACCTGTGACTTCTGATGCCAAGGTCAGAGTCTGTTTCACTTCGCTACAATATTCTCCCAACCACAAAGTGATTTTCAAGCAGATCACAAACTATTTGGCTGAATTATTTCCTCCTACAACCTTTCAATGATTTTTTTTTTTTGGCACACAGAAATTATGAAATAGAAATAAGAAGTTTTAATCAATAACAGCGGTTCTCTGCAGTCCTACAGATTGCGCTGTAATATCATCAATTATGTATGTCTCCCAGGGGATGGCATGTTTCAGGGGAGTGGAAATTGAATACCAAGGCTTTCCTCCTCATTTTCAGTCCAGTCCTGTCCAAGTCTTTAGCTTTCCCAGCATTTCTCTCTCCACTCCTTTCCTTCCCCACCATGCCCTAGCAACATAGACCATCGGCGTGAAATGAGTCACTGGTCTCCCTCCAGTTCCCAGGAAATGAGTGTTCCTATTTTAACGGCTAGGTTGGCCTAAAATAACCACCTGCTTCCTCAAGGTCTATCCATACTGTACAACTGCATTGGTGGAGGGACTTACAGATTGAGCTTTTCTTCCTTTTTTGAAAGCTGCTTGACATTTGAGCTGTTAGACAGATTCATGATCCAGACCCCACGCTACCTGCAAAAGAGGAGCTAGATGATTACCATATTGGTCCCAATATAGACTGCTCTTGAATGTTGGCTGCACCCCTATAAGGAGAAGAAAAAGACTACCCAGGTATATATACTATAACAGAACACCAATTATAGGCCACTTTCTGTTTGTATAATAATCCAGATTTGGTGGAACACGATACGGGGAAAGGGAAGGCTATATTTGGATATATATACACACATACATACATGCATGTATGTATACATGTACACATGTATACATGTATGTATGTGTACATATATGTATATGCACATACATATATACACACACACTATGTGTGTGTGTGTGTGTAAGAAATAATAATCCTCCATTCCCAATGGACTGGTATTAGTGTAGAAATTGTGCTCTCTTATTCAGATACCATTAACTCAGGTACCTCATAGACCTATGTTCAAATGACACCTAAACGGTGATCATTTAACTCATGATCAAATGAGATAATGGATGTAAAAAGTGCTTAGCACAGTGCCTAGCACATAGTAGGTGCTATAGAAATGCTGATTCCCTTCCCTTCCCCTCAAACACCTTGGACTTCAATGTCCACATCTCTAAAATAAAGGAGTTGTATTAACTAGAAAAGGGGCAGCTAGGTGGCACGGTGGATAGAGGACCAGGCCTGGAGTCAAGAATAGTCAGGAGTTCAAATCTGGCCTCAGACACTTCCTGGCTGTGAGACCTTATTTGCCTCCATTTCCTCATCCGTAAAATGATCTGGAGAAGGAAATGGCAAACCACTCTAGTGTCTTTGCCAAGAAACCCCCTTGGTCATGAAGAGTCGGATATGACTGAAGCACAAAAAATTAGCTAAATGGTTTCTGTGGTCTCTTTCAGCCAAGAATGTGCTGGTAAATGTTCAACAACCTGCTTTCTGATGGGTAAAAATGTATGTGGAGCGCACTTTTAAATTTAAACTGCATTGTTAACATTTCCTCCACCACAAAACACTCAATCACACCCGGATTTGCAGCATTTGCCGATTCCTGAGGTATAACTGCTCATCCTGAATTTAGCACCCGGCTCTTGGGAACCAGTTCAAGCTGGTTCCAGCACTCCCCTGCTTGCAACTCTAGATCTGTGATCCTCCTACCTGCAAGTGTCTCTTGCAGACAAATTAGCTTTAATTGAATCTACTTGCAGAGCTAACTCTGTCCTGTAGGTGGCAGACTAAGTGTAGTTAACTACAGCAAGTATGTGACTGGACCCTTTCCCACGCTCAGACCAGGACAATGAAGAAAACGTAAAATTATAGAAGGAAATGGAGGGGAGAGACATCAAACAAAGTAGTTGGATAGCATTTAAATGAGTGAGTGAGTGATAGCATTGAGACAAGAAGCGAGAGCAAAAGAGAATGCATGGTGATAGTCCAATTCTCCCCCACTGATCCATGAATTTATTGATCCGTGTGGGTACAGCTACACGGTGTAACAGACCCTAATTTTTGTCTCAACACAACTTTTTAAAAATTCGTGTTTCATTTCTAAGATTTACCTTTTAAAGCAAAGTTAAAATAAGTTTTCAAAATTAAGTTTAGCCAGATTTTGATTTCACTTTGTTTGATGAATATATGAAATATATATATGAATATATGAAAAGTAATGTCCTTTATGATTACACAGTAAGTATTTGCCTCAAAAAAAATTCCATAATACTATATTACCTTTGAAAGATCTGTTCCAATTTGTGGTGTTGCAGATAGTAGTTCTCTCTACTGAAATGTGTTCCACCTGTGATTGGACTCTTGAAACTTGAGAGCTGAAAGGGGCAACCCCTTCATTTCACAGAAGAGGAAGATAAAACTCAACGAGACCAAGTGACTTGCTCCATTTGATGCAAATGAACTCAACAAACATTTATTAAGCATATATTAATGCTAGGCACTGGTGATATAAAGATAAAAAAGAAACAGCTTTTGCCTTTAAGGAACTCTGTAGGATCGTAGCCTGGGATTTGGGATGCCCCACTCAGAGACATCCCAAAGCAAAGATAGGCTCCCTGAATTCTCATTCCTGTTACCAGGGAGAGATTGCTGTGGTTTTGAGCAGTGGTGTCAATCTCAAGTAGAAATAGGGGCCACCAATCTACATATCAGGATCCCAGAGACTATGTATTGACAGTTTCAAAAGATGTAATATTATCTATGTTTTATTGTAACTTTATTCATTTGTTAAATGTTTCCCAACTTTCATCTAGTTCCGGCCACACTCAGGAGTGTGATGGGTTGCATTCAGCCCAAACCTTGAGTTGGACAGGTCTGAAGGATTTGAAGTAAAGGATTACCACCTATTACCCAAGTGACTCTGAGTAAACCACATGGTCTCTCTGTGAATCAGTTTTATCAACTGTAAAATGGGCTTAGGAGTATTTGCATTATCTTACTTCACAAGATTACTATGGAGCATCAAATGATATAATTTATATATGACACTTTGTAAATTGTAAAAGAATTATACAAATGTGAGTTATTTCCATTGTTGTTATAACAAAAAAGGGGGGGGGGAGCTAGGATTGTCATAAACACCCAACCTAAGGGATTAAAAGGAAGCTACTTAAAGCTTTGGATTTAGAGATGAGGTGAAAAAAAAGAGAGGGAGTCAGTCAAGGGGTGGTGATGAATTGGAAAAAATAAGCCCTAGTTCCCTATATGTCTTTGTCTGAGAGCAGTCTTTAAAGCTATTTTTTATTCTACAGAGTCAAATGCTTTTATACAAAAAATGAACAATGGACAAATTTATAATTCTCTATACTTTAGAGTCAGTTGTGACAGCTGAGATATAATCTGCTGGAGAAAATGTTGTGCAAAAATCTGCAAACTCTGTTGTATAAATAGCCTATTCTCCACTCCAATGCAATAGACATTTGTTAAATGCTTATGACATGCCAGGCATTATGCTAAGTCCTGGGGATACAATTAATAAAAAGAAAGAATGTCGCTCCCCTCAAAAAGCTTACAATTTAATGGGGAGAGACAACACACAAAAGGAGGCAAGAAAGTGTGTGGGAGGGTGGATAACGTGGGATATGCTGTATGGGTGTGCGTGTGTGTGTGTGTGTGTGTGTGTGTGTGTGTGTGTGTGTGTGTGTGTGTGTGTTTTATTCTGTGAGATTGAAACCAGGCAGGGCAGAAGATGCAAAGTGGAGTGATCTGAGAGTCCAGTTTCTACCTTTATGGATAAAGGAAGGCATTGGGAGGAATTTGGTACTCTGCCCTCCAGCCCTCCAAAAAGAGAGGAGGCTGAGGGAGGTAGAGTCAGCCTAGGCTTGATGGCGAGTTAAGAAGTGACAAGCTTATCCTGGGAGAAAAGCATCTTATTCTTCAGAACTGAAACCAGGAAGGGCAGCAGATGCAAAATGGAGTCACAGTTTTATCAAAAGGAGATAAGTGGATAGGCATTTTCTAACATTTTCTCAATCGCCACCTTTTTTTTTTTTTTAAATACCAGCCAAAATAGTTCCCATTCTCTTAGAATTCCCCCTTTCTTTGAGATGTCTTTAAAATTCATGTGTTCCTCTAAAGTTAAATGTTTGGTCAGCTCCTCCAGCCACTCTTTCTGACTTCTTAAACACTCTTTTTATTTCCTCATGTACTAGGTTGGGTATTGAGGTGGTAGGGGCCAAACTCTACAATCACATTGGAGAATACATTACCTTCGAAAGGCCAGCCGATCTTTTCCAATTTGTGGTGTCGTGTATGGAGTTTGGGACTTGGAATCAGAAGGAGTTCTGAGCCTTAATTAGACACTTTCTAGCTGTGTGACCTTTGACAAATCACTTAATCTCAGCCTCAGTCTTACCATGTGTAATATGTGGATAATAATAGCATCTCCCTCACGGGGTTTTGTGAGGCTCAAATGAGGTAATGTACATAAAGTGCTTTACACACCTTCAAGTGTTATGTCAATACTAGCTATTATTAATTTCTTATACAAATGCTCTAGCTTGTCATCTGTGCTGGTGGAGAGATAGCTGTACTGTTGTAGCCATTGCATTATTGAAGTAAGACCTAGGATTATTTATTTCTTCTTTTAGAAAGTTTTGATAGCTGTTGTTTTTTATATTACTGTCACTTCCCAATTATATCATGTGTAAATTCTCTTGTTTAAAAAAAAAGGAAGGAAGGAAGAAGGAAAGAAAGAAAGAAAGAAATCAAAATCCATTGGCAAAAGGACCATGTCTGATAGTATATAACATATTCTGTGCCTATCACCCTACCTCTCTATTAAGAGGGTAATGTATTTCATTTTTTCTGATTACTTGTTCCTGACAAACCTATTAATTTCTCTCTCTCTCCCTCTCTATCTCTCTGTCTCTCTCTCTCCCTCTCTCTGTCTCTTTCTCTCTCTCTCTCTCTGTCTCTCTCTTTCCCTCTCTCCCTCTCTGTCTCTCTCTCTCTCTCTGTCTTTCTCTCTCCCTCTCTCTGTCTCTGTCTCTCTCTCCCTCTCTCTCTTTCCCTCTCTCTCTCTCTTTCCCTCTCTCTCTCTCTTTCCCTCTCTGTCTCTCTCTCTCTCTGTCTGTCTTTCTCTCTCTCTTTGTCTCCCTCTCTCTGTCTCTCTATCTCTCTCCCTCCCTCTCTCTGTCTCTGTCTCTCTCTTTCTCTCTCTCTCCCCCTCCCTTCCCCCCTCCCTCCCCCCCTCCCTTATTTTATTCACCTATATATAATTCCCTATAGTGCATGGGAATTTTTTTTAAGTTTGAGATATCTTGTTTTTTAAGTTTAAAAAAAATAGGCTTGTAATTTATCTTATCAATTAATTTAGCCAGCTGCGAATGGGGAACTCAGGAAATAGAGAGAAATTAGCTGGTAGGGCACCAAAAGCCTGGGCCTACTGGAAGAAAAAGAGGGATATTTACAGGGTATGGGAGGCCCATGGTACCTTGCCTTAGTTTTCCCATATGATAAGTGTTTAAATTTAACTCAGGAGAGCTGTGATGAGTGTGGCAAATGAGTCACAAAACACTACTATTTCTAGAGCTCAGTTTATGATACATCTGTTCACTGGGCCCTATGAACCTTCAGAAAAAAAAGGGGAATTAAATTCATTTTTTGGAACCTCTTGCAGAGATAATCAAGTCTATTTGGAGCTATATTCCTTTTGGACACAATGGGACTTAAGAAAAAGATGGAAATAAATGGTCACCAATTCCTTCCTGTTCACTTTATGTTTCACATAAGAGAACACTGATGACATCTTTATGGACCTTCATGCCAGAGGTATGGTAAAAGAAGCCTGTGTTGGGCTCTGGAAAAACTTTATTTGAATTCTGATTATGCACTTGTCTAGCTGGATGACCTCGGACAAGTGATTTAGACTCTCTGAGCCTCAGTCTCCTCGTTGGCAAAATGAGGTAGTTTTGTCCAGTGATCTCTACAATCCTTTCTGAATCTACCTCTCTTGAGCTGGAGTGCAGGTACCTTGAATTGGCATTCATTCCACCGACATTTCCCTGAGTACCTACTCTGGGATCCACTAATAGCTGTTCTGCTTGGAAAGCCAAAGGTGACGAGCCTGCCACCATTTTTCTTCTTCTAATGGGTAAGATGCCCAGGAGTAGCTCTGAAAATCATCTCACAAGGAGCAAGGAACAGGACTGCTTAACCCAAAGAAGTTTTTTCGTGGTTAGGATCAGAACACATTAATGCTAATGAAAACAGAAAGCAGACCTCTTCCGACATATTTTATACTGTTTAAAGATAAACATTTGTGCACCGCATGCCGCCAATGGATTTAAACTCCGACGAGGACTTTATAAGCCATCTGCTAGTCTCCTAATGAGGCTAGTAACTACCATTGTTTACAGTCAGGCACCAGGGGTCATGGGTATTTGTTGGAATGCATCATTGCAGAAAGTAAAAGAGTCTTTTCTTCACAAAGGCTAATTACATCTACAATAAAACAACACATCTCTGAAAAAAAAAATCTCTTGAAGTCCACAGAGGAGCCCAAACTTGGCACAACAATCACCAGCAGTAGTGCCCAGTCTGTTTTCATGTAGTGAATCTGGATTACAGAAACCAATCATATTTAACGGTTAACAATACGAGCAGCCACCGATGATGCCTTTGTTTCCGATCACTTAATCACAAGATGCTTTCCCCTGCCATCTGGATCTCTAGGATGCTGGATGGGAGACTGTTCACATTCCAGCTCTAACTCTTGGCAAGACTCACAAGTGGGTGGCGGTGGCAGCTTTTAATAAGGTTAAAGCTTGGCCTTGATAATGACCAAAACTGAACCAGGGGATTTAGTGGAGACAGTTGTAGCATGTTGTAGTAGACCAATCCACAGAAAAGAGCCAGAGCAAATGGTCCAGCAGGAGTGGGAGCCTGCTGCCTCAAGGCCACCTGTGGCCTTCTAGGTCCTTGGGTGTGGCCTTTTGACTGAGTCCAAGTTTTAGTCCAGCCCCTTCTTTTCTTGTATGAGAAATGAGACAGTTAAGTGATGTGACCATAAACCTAGGCAGGTAGATAAGAGGATCTTTGATAAATCTTTCCATTGTACCAGGTTTGTCATCCCTTAACTACACAGTTAAAATGACAACCAGAAAACAGCAACATTGTTAGAGGCTGTGTGGTCCAGTGAAAAGAACACTGTTGGCCGAGTCAACAAACCTGGATCTAACTCCCACTGCTGACCAAGGCGCTCCCTGCACCCTCACTGCATGGTTCTCATGTCCAGCACTCTCTTCCTCTTCCTGTATGCTTCCTGCCTTCCCTGGCTTACTTCAAGTCTCAGCTAAAATTGACCCTTTGTGAGAACCCTTCCCCAATCATCCTTAATGCTGGTACCTTGATCCTAATATTCTCTCCAGTTTATCCTGTACGTATCATGTGTGTGCATGTTTGTCTGTATGCTGTCCCTATTAGAATCTGAGCTCTGATGGCAGGAATGCAAGCAAAGTGGGACTTTTTGCTATTTTTTCTTTTGGAATGCTTCTCAGCACTAAGGCAATCAAATGCCTTTGATCGAGTCTTGCCTTAGTTTCAATCAAGAGTCTTGGATTGAATCAAGAGTCTTTGATGACCTACTTAAGTCACAAGAAAGCCTAAGTCACATGAGTTTGAGTTGCATGGTTGTGACGCCCTCTGAGCTTAAAGAAGTGTATATATACTCTAAGGTTAGCATTTTGCTTTGGGGCTCATTCATTGGAAGAGTGTTTGTGTGATTTGGCCAGACAAGACTCTGCATAGCCATTATGGAGCCCCCCAGCTTTGAAAACTCAGATGTTGGTGCTTCTCTCTCTGGTAACTATGTATGTATTGCTATGGACAGACAGAAGCCCTGTCTGGTGATTTGTGTTATTTGCTCTATTTATATCTTTTCTGCTTGTGATTTGTTTGTGTTTTCTCTGAAGTTCAGGGGGCTGACTTTTTCCCCTGAACTAAGTGAATGATATATGTATGTTTAATTAAAGTGAGATTGTAAACCCCTTAAAGTTGCTTTCCTTAGGAAAGCAGATCAAAAGAACCTATGCTAGCAGCCCTCCTGTGTGCTGGTGTTGTTGGCCTTACACCTCTATGGCAGCTGCTAGCAGCATTGTTGTTACAATGGCAGGGATGGTTTTTGCCTTTCTTCATATACACGGCACTTAGCACAGTGTCTGGTGCAGAGTAGCAAGCACTTAATAAATGATCATTGTCTTAATGACTTAAACCCTCTGAATCGATTTGATAGAGGGCTTTGAATTTCCCAAAGAGTTTTACATGTCATTTCATTTGAACCTCACAATGACCACGTGAGGTAGAAACTAGACTTGTCTTTACTGCCATTTTGCATAGGAGCACACTAAAGAGAAATAAGATAACTAGTCTAGGGTCACACAGCTATTAAGTGTATGACAGGATTCAAACCCAGAGCTTTTCATTATAAATACACAAGAGGAGTACAGTGAGACCCATCATCCTGAAGGGGTTAAACTTCCTCTTTTTGTGTGTCGTGGTGAAGTCTATGGACTCATTCTGAGAATAATGGGTCCATGAACTTCCCTATTTTTGTTAGAGTTTTCCTTAATCATCTGGTGGATTATTCCTGGACCATTTCTATCAATAAAATAGTATTTTTGCTAATCCTTCTAACCTTTCCTCCATTTAATCCATTATTCAACATGCATTTATTAAGCATTCACTCTGTGCCTGGTGTTGCACTAAGCTTTGGAGATATAATAAAAAACAAAAACAGTCCCTGCCCTCAAGGATCTTACATTCTAATGGTGGGGAGATATCTTGTGCATAAATAGGTATACTGGGTGTCACAAAAAACTTAGTGAAGTTTTAAGCCTTAATACTTTTAAATATTTTAATTCTTTTAAAGCTTAAAGCTGTACTAAGACTTTGGGGATACCAGAGAGAGAGAGAGAGAAAGGAGGAAAGAAAGAAAGAAGGAAGTAAAGAAGGAAAGAAAGGAAGAAGGAAAGAAAGGAAGAAGGAAAGAAAGGAAGAAGGAAAGAAAGGAAGGAAGGAAAAGAAGGAAGGAAGGAAGGAAGGAAGGAAGGAAGGAAGGAAAAGAAGGAAGGAAGGAAAGGAAGGAAGGAAGAAGAAAAGAAAGAGAAAGAAATAAGGAAAGACATATAGAATAGAAGGAAGATAACTTAGAAGATAACAGTACCTGCGAGCAATGGAAAAGGCCTCCTGCAGACGGCAGCCTTTGAACTGAATCTTGCAGTAAACCAGAGATTCTAAGAGGCAGGGTTGTATCAAGCGGACATTTCAGGCAAGGAGGGACAGCCTATGCAAAGGGAAGAAGTAAGGAGGAGTTAAGAGGACAAGGAAATAAGCACCTGAATGAGAATAATGTGGAAAAAGACTAAGTTGTAAATATGGGTGTGCTGGTAAATGTTTACAACTTTCTGAAGGAAAAATGTACCCATAACACACTTTTAACTTTAATCTAGACTATTAACATTTTCTCCATCGCTTTCTTAAATCTAGACAACCAACAAAACAAAAATAATCTTAAGATAATGTAAACATCTGTGCTTAAGTTGTAAAACACCTACTGTGTCTGCTCTATGCTGAATCGCTGTGCCTGCCTTGACAAAAATAAGTGCAAAACAAAAATAAATCAAGCCTTGATTCCAAATTCTAAATACTTGCACTGGAAATTTAACAGTCAGCTTTCATGAGCTGGTTTGAGCTGGCTCCAGGACACCTCAGGTTGTAAAAGGTTTTCAATGTATAACAGATGAGATCACATTTGATCCTAGGTTTAATGGGGAGACATTAGAGTTTATCTGAGCAGAAGAGGGATAACAGTGAGATCCATCTTTTAGGAAAATCACTTTGGCAGCTCTGTGGAGGGTGGATTGGAGAGTAGATTGGTGCCTCCAATTAGCAGGCTATAATTCAGGTGAGAGGTGATGAGAAGTGATCTAGGCTAGTGGCCTCATGAGTGGGGAGAAGAGAAGCCATAAGGGAGATGTTTTGGAGAGAGAAATGACAAAATACTTGATTGGACATGTGGGATTATCAGACAGGAGACACAGGAGCTTTTGGGCTCCAGCCTCCAGCAGGTTCACTCTTGATCTGGGCAGCCAGAAGGACAGCAGTGGAGACAATCATGTTATTCTTCTCAAGAGGGTTGCTGACAATGGGAGCACCAACTCCTACAGCATCTCCAAGCCTGTTGGGGGCTGGTCAAGGCAGGCACAGCTTTGCATTCCCCACTTACTGACCACTGCTCACTTGATTTAAAGAGGAGCACACAAAGAAGGTAATTTTCCAGCAATAGGCTCATGGGTTTACATTAACTTTAGCAATAATGGTGATTCAGCATAGCGCAGATAAGGTAGGTGTTGTACAACTTAAGCACTAATGTTTACATTATCTTAAGTTTATTATATGATGAGCAAGCATGGTGAGATTGTTTATAAGCCATGAGCCTGGGAACTAGTAGATTGTTTATGGTCATGGATCCTGGGAACTAGTATCCTAAAAAGAAAACAAATCCATCTTACATACAGGGATGAACGAGAGAGAGAAATCAAGGATGACACAAAGGTTATAAATGATGCCAAGTTTGACCTGGACCCCACCAACCTGCCTTGGCAAATACTTCAACCCTAGGCTTTGCTGACACTACACCCACTTTGACTACCACAAAAAGTGGCCATAATCAAGCAATAGGCTCTTCATCCTCAAAAAAAAAATAAATAAATAAAGGGGAGGGGAGAGGAGAGAGAGGAGGAGAAAATGTAAAACTCAAAATCTTATGGAAGTAAATGTTGAAAACTTAAAAAAAAAACTAATTATATAAAAAAAGAAAATTTTAAAAAATTAGAGAAAAGTAAGCCATTAAAAAAGTCTGTTATTCCTTGTTTTCTCCAGTAGAATACATAACATTTTAGTTTGCAAAGAACTTTTAGTTTAGTGTATTGTCTCATTTGATCCTCAGAACAGCCCCGTGAGGTGGGTACTATCATTATCACCATTTCACAGTTGAGGAAACTGAGGCAAAAAGAGGTTAAGTGACTGGCCCAGGGTCACACAGCCGGGAAGTGAGTGTTTGAGGCCAGATTTTAATTCATAGGCTCACGGGAATTAGGCACTAGGGCCTAGCGTGCAGCACTCCATACACATTAACTCAACCTTGGATTCTTCCCTTAGGACATCTGACTCTGATACTTTATCTTATCTGGGACCTTATCTTGCCTGGAAACAGACTTGCAAGTCACTTCCAGGCCATTCTCCCTCCCTCCCACCTTCTGGCTTGCCTCTTTTTTTAATGTGTTGTTTTCTTCCACTGGAATGGAAACTCACTAAGGGCAGGGACTCTTGTATGCTTGTGCTTATGTTCCCAGGATTTAAGAGCAGTGCCTAGGATAAGTGCTCAACAAATACTTTATCTCTCCTTTTCTGTTTCTCTCTGTGTGTGATACCCTTCTGCAAGTCCAATAATTTCATAAATCTTTGTTAAGTGCCTACTGTGTGTAGAACTAAAAGCTAGTCCTCCCAGTAGATATAAATGTGATGCTTCTAACTGTAGGCCCCAAACCTTTGTTTCATGTGGCTCAGCTGCTGCACAAAACCTGCTATCAGTGCATTAATTATTCAGCAAGGGAATTCAATGAGCTGGCTACCGTATCTGAATTTTTCACCAGGTGGTGCTCTGCTTGAGCCATCAGACCAGCAGAGAGTCTCTTTGGATCTCTGGTTATTAGACAGAGCTAAGCCTGGGAATGTCTACAGGGATCTCCTTCCTTCCTTTTCCTTCTGTCCCCAACTAAGTCCACATTTTGGTGGTAGTACCATTAATGTAGATTAATACTCTCATTGGCTAGGTCCAAAATAAATGTAGGGCATGAAACAGAATAATGCTAAAAATATTAAGGGTGCATATTAGGTGGTGCCATAGTGCACAGAGTGCTGGGCCTGGAATCAGGAAGATTCAATCTTCATGAGTTCAAATCTGGCCTCAGGCACTAGCTGTGTGACCCTGAGGATAATCCCATTTGCCTCAGTTTCCTCATCTGTCAAATGAGCTGGAGAAGGAAATGGCAGACCACTCTAGTATCTTTGCCAAGAAAACCTCAAATGGGGTCATGAAGAGTCATACGTGATTGAAAACCAACTGAATGACACACCCTTCCAACTTTATTTCACATTAGTAGCCTTCACACAAACTTTCTTCCTCAAACTTGACATGCTGCCTTCCTACTGCCATGCATTTCCATAAACCGTTTTCCATACTGGGAACATACTCCGCTTGTCCTTTCAGAATCCTTGTGTTCCATGCTAAAGACAATGGGAAGCCACTCAAAGTGATTATGATGAATGGAGATAAGGAGACAAATTATGGCAAGAAGGAGAGGGGAAGGGAAGGGAATAAGAACTTATATAGTACCTACTATGTGCCAGGTACTGTGCTAAATGCTTTACAATGACTATCTCATTTGAACCTCACAACTAGGAGGTTGTGCTGGGAGGTAGGTGCTCTTATTATCCTCATTTTACAAGTAAGGAAACAGAGGTTAAGAGCCATGACCAGGGTCACAAAGCTAGTAATAATAGCTAACATTTATGTAGCACCTACTATGTGCCAGGCACTGTGTTAAATGCTTTTCAATGACTATCTCATTTGATCCTCACACCAACCCCAGGAGGTAGGAGCTTTTGTTATCCTTATTTTATAGGTAAGAGAACTGAGGCAAACGGAATTTAAGTGACTTGCTCAGGGTCACACAGCTAGTAAGTTTCTGAGGTATGAGGCCAAATTTGAACTCAAGTCTTCCTGACTCCTTGTCCAGTGCCACTTAGCAAGACACAAAAATTTGAGAGTAACCTGCATAAACACCTAATCTGAACCCATAAGAGATGAGAACATCTTTGAGAGAATTCATATCGACAGAGAAGAGAAAGTGATTCAGGAGAGAGCCCTGAGGAACACCTATGCTAAGGGGACAGGAGATCAAATCACAGAAACAAGCATTCATTCATTGCCTTCTTTGTGCTAGGCTTTCTGGGGATGCCAAGAAAGGCAAAAGACAGTTCCTGCCCCCAAGGAGCTCACAGTCTATTGGGAGAGACAACATGCAAATAAGATATAGACCAGATAAACTGGAAATGATTTTAGAAAGAAGGCCCTGGCAGTAAAGTGCCTAGGACTATTTGCTTTTTCAAAGACTAGCCCAAATAACTGAGGTTGTTTTGAGTTCTTAAGCCTAATTGGTATAGTTTTTATATCTCTTTCTTTTATTGCTAACCAGGCAGTGGAGCTTCTCACTGCTGCCAGTGTCCTCACCTGGAATGACCCTAGGTTCCTTATCATTTACTCACTTCTAATCAGCCATCAATCAGGAAACCATATAACCAAGGCCACTAGAATTATTTGTAAAGTAAGAATAAATAGACTTTATCTTATGACAACCACAGAATGGCATAGTTGGAAAGTACCTGAAAAGGTATCTAATCCAACCTATATCTAAATCAAGCTCCCCTCTAAAACATCCTTAAAAGTGTTCATCCTGTTTCTATTTGGAAATCTCCAGAAAAGAGACATGTTCTTCTCTTCTCTCTCTTCTTCCTCCTCCTCTTTTTCTTCCTCCTTCTCCTCTTCCTCTTATTCCAGTGGATAAAGGAGTATGTCTGGAGTTAGGAAGTCCTGAGTTCAAATCCTCCCTCAGACACTTACCTGTGTGTTCCTGGCTAGTTTCTTTGACCTCTCTCAGTCCCAGCTTCCCCATTTGTAATAGGGAGGTACTACTAGCTCCTACCTCCCAAGACTGTTGTATAGATAAAAGTAAATGTAAAATTGTAAAATGCTTTGCAAACTTTAAAGTGCTGTATGTGGTTGTTGTTCAGTCATTCACTTGTGTCCCACTCTTTGTGACCCCATGGACTATAGCATACCAGGCCCTTCTAAACTCCACTATCTCTCAAAGTCTCTCTAAGCTTAAATTCATTGTTTCTATGACACTACCTATCTATCTTATCCTCTGTCATCTCCTTTTTCTTTTGCCTTCAATCTTTCTCAACCTCAGGCTCTTTTCCAACGAGTTCCATCTTCTCATCATGTGGCCAAAGAATTTAAGCTTCAGAGTCAGTATTTGACCTTCCAATGACCTTCCAGAATAGCCTGAATTAATTTCTTTTGGTATTGACTGATTTGACCTCCTTGCTGTTCAAGGAACTCTCAAAAGTCTTCTCCAGCAAAAATGCTATATTAGCGCTACAAGGTAACTAATTCTACTTTTAAATAACTAAAGTTGTTAGAAAGTTTTTCCTCATCAGAATTTAGTGCAGGATTCAAATAAACAAGATTTGAAAAAATCGTACATAAAACCATTGATCCCGAATAATTTATATTTTATATTTAGATAAGTGATCTAGCTCGGATTTATAGCAGTATATGCTATGACCCCATTCTTCACCATGTTGCTATCTAGTTGTCCCAATAATTTTATTGACAAATAATTTCTTTCCCTAATGCTTTATAATCTTGCGTTTATCAAACACTAGCCTATGATAAGCTTTTCCGTCTAACTCTGAATTATCTATGCTATTCTACTGTTCTGTTCTTCTATTTGTTACTCAGTATTAAATAGTTTTGATAGCTAACCTCTTTAGAAAAAACTTAGTGAAATCTAGCTGTATCCCTATTCTCAAATTTTTTATACTTCAATTCCTCTCGATATCCTTGTCTATTCTTTTATGGACGTGTGGTTCTCACTTTACCTAATTCTGTGAAGGCGCATAATGGTATTTTGATTGGGATTGCATTAAAGATACAAATTAATTTGGGTATTATTGGCATCTTTATATATTGCCTTTCCTGAGCCATGTACATTTGTTCTCTCTCTTTGCAATTATTTAATTCTTTCTGTATTTACATTTAAATGGTTTTCTATCTGTCATTATAAAGGGCTCAAATGTGTTTTGGTAGATTAATGTTCAAGTATTTGATTATCTTGTCATTATTGTGACATTAAACTTCGAAATATTTCTTTGGAAGTGAAGTGGCCTTGATGAAGAGCCTTCTCCCCAAGTTTTGGGGCACCAGACAGGGGAAGTAGAGAGGAAAGAGGGATATTTAAGAACAAAGAGAAAACATGGGCACAACAAAGGGCGCAATAGCTGAGACAAGGCAGTTGTGGCAGTTGATGCCATCTTATCTGATATTTTTGCATGAATGTTCGTTCATTAATGTTTCCACTTATGTCCTATTCCAGTGACTCATTGTGGTGTGGTGGTAACCAAGGTTCTTGACTTCTAAGCCAGAATATTACAAAGCCTTATCAAGCTAAAAAGGTTTAGAATGTGGCTGTGTATGTCACCTGAGCAGTAGCCAAGATAACTGCAGAACAATGAATTTTTTTTAGCCTTAGTTGCTCTTATCAACTAACTCATAAATGGGATGTGATTTAAATTAGTGGAAGTACTACCCATCCCCCCAAAAAATCATGGATCCATGAAGTATGGAAGTACTCATTAATTTCATAGTCAACGTTTTTTTCTTCTGCCTTATCTTTGCCAGGTTTGGAGATCAAAAGATAATGAATCTATTGGAACTGCTAGAGAAGTCTTTAGACACCAAAAACTAGGGACCAGAGCTGAAACTAAGAAAGCTAAGTAAGCTACAAAGTAAAAGTTGAATGTAGTTTGGGGTAGTTAAGGATGACCTAAGGACTGACTCTGCAAGATAAGACATGAAAAGTCTTTTCCCTTCCATAACAGAGCAAACAGAGTTGAAACACAATAAGGAATTGGGGCTGTGGCTGTTCAGGCCACAGAGGGACTAGTAATGGTTAAGATAAGACATTTATACTCTGCAATGCATCAACAGAGAGGTAACTGATGTGATGGAAAGAACTTTGGAGTTGATGTCAGAAGACCCAGGAATGAGTCCTGGCCCTGTTATTTACTAGATAAGTGATCTTGGGCAAATCAATTCACGACCCTGAAACCTTAGCTTCCCCATCTGTGAAATGAAGATAATAATACTTGCATTAACTACATTGCAGGGGTATTGTGAGGGAAAAAATGGCATAAGATATATAAAATACCTTGCAAATTGTTAACTTTATGTAAATGCAAACTGTTATCATTGTGGACCATTTCTAGGATTAGGTTTTGTGTTTTTTTTTACTATCACAAATGAAGCAACTATAAACTACTTTGTAAATACAAATACATCTTTCAAAAAGGTACTTTTCACAACGTGGTAGTAAGGTCTTTAGTGCACTTGTAGTAGGCTGGTGCATTGACAGCAGAAGGGATGAACTGCTTCAGAGGCCAGGAAAGAACAGGGGATGCTCCATGAATCTCACATAGATATGTCAAATTTTATTTCGGTTTAATTCAACATTCATTAGCTACTAAATGCAAGTCACTGTGCTAGGTATCAAAGACGTAAAGATTAAAAACAACTCAGCCTCAGCCCTCAAGGAAGACAACTGAGGAGAGGTTAATAAGAAACAGCTCTTCCAGACTGGGATTTTTCTTCACACCTCCCTACTTCTGTTAATAGTACCAAGGTACACTCAATCACTCAGGCCTCTCTTTCCTTCATCACTCCCATCATCTAATCAGGTGCCAAGTCCTGTCAATTCTACCTCCAAAATATGTTCTAAGTTTTAAGATCAAATATTAGAAGGATCTTTGAATTCTTCTAGTCCAAATCCCATTATTTTATTTGTAAGGTAGAAAGTAGAGAATTGAATATGACAGCAGGAACAAAACACAGGTTGCCAACTGTGTCTCACTCCTTCCAATGTTGCCAACAAGAAAGATTTGGCAACTGATTGGCTGTATGGGGTGAGAAAGAGTGAGGAGATAAGGATAACTCCAAGCTTATAAACCTGAGAAACTGTAAGAGTGGTGCTATCTTCAGCAGAAATAGGGAAGTTTGGGAGACCAATGAGTGCTGGGGAAAAGATTTAGTGAGTTCTGTTTTGGACACATTGAATTTGAGATGGCTCTGGGACACTCAGTTTTAAATGTCCAAGGGTTATCGAAACTCAGGGGATAATCTGGAGCTGGATATATAGATCTGAGATGGTAATTAAACCCGTAGGAGCTGTTCAGATCATAAAGAATGATAAAGTGAGGGTTCTGAACCATTTTTGTATCATGGAACCCTTTGGCAACTTACCGAAGCCCAGAGGACCCCTTCTTGGGATGTTTACAAATGCATAAAACAGAACACCAAAAAATACAAAAGAAACTAATTATATTGAAATACAGCTATCAAGGGGTGGAGCCAAGATGGCGGCTGGCTTAAGCTCTTCCTCAAACCCCTCCAAACACCAGTAAAAAAATGACTCTAAGTAAATTCTAGAGCTACAGAACCCACGAAATAACAGAGAGAAAAAAGTCTCCAGGCCAAGATGACCTAGGTGGTTGCTGGGAAGGGTCAATCTCACCATGCTAGGAGCAGAGTGCAGTCCAAGGTGGGCTGTGCTAGGACAGACCAAACCTGTGTAAACTAGGCAGAACAGGCCTCAGGGCCCTGAATCACTGAGCTGTGGCAGTTACTAGACTTCTCAACCCACAAACACCAAAGACAACGAAGCAGGTCAGTGGGAAAACTTCTTGATCTGGGTGAGAGAAGTGTGCAGTACGGCCCTACCCCAGGGGTGGCAAAGGTGGCGTGGCTGCAGCAGCAGGAAGCTCCGGTCGGCTGCCTCCACAGTTCCAGCTGAAACTGCTTTGAGAGTTGCAGTAGAAGCTGCATCCAGAGCCCCTGGCCCACACAGTGGGAGGAATTAAGCAGCTGATTCGAGCAGGAGTGCAGAGATTGCTTTGCTGGCACTGAGGTAAGGTTCTCTTGCTTTGTCCTCATTGGATCTGGGTCTCAGTCCTGGTTGGCGGTTCTTGGGGGAGGAGGAGCGTTGGTGTGGCGGAGCTTGCGGTGACTGTGGAGAGGCAGTGTGCTCCTGGTAGTTACACAGAACAAAGGAATGCCTGCACTCACAGACCAGAGCACAGGCCAGGAGGGGAGCATCATACCACCTGAGAATAGAAGCAGCTCTGAAAACAGAAGCACAAAACCCCCGAAGCTTGGGACAAAGCATTCCACTCTGAAAGTGGTCATACCCTGAGAAAAAGCTAAAAAGTCAAGTAATTGGCTGGGAAAATGAGCAAGCAACATAAAAGTACTCAGACTCAGACTACAGAATCTTTTTTTTGGTAAAAAAAAGAAGACCAAAACATACAGCCAGAAGAAGTCAATAAAGCCAAAGAGCCTATATCAAAAGCCTCCAAGAAAAATATGAATTGGTCTCAGCCATGGAAGAGCTCAAAAAGGATTTGGAAAATCAAGCAAGAGAAGTAGAGGAAAAATTGGGAAGAGAAATGAGAGTGATGCAAGAAAATTATGAAAAACAAGTAAACAACTTCCTAAAGGAAACCCAAAAAAATACTGAAGAAAATAACACAAAAAATAGACTAACCCAAATGGCAAAAGAGCCCCAAAAAGCCAATGAGGAGAGGAATGCCTTGAAAGGCAGAATTAGCCAAATGGAAAAGGGGGTCCAAAAGACCACTGAAGAAAATAATGCCTTAAAAATTACAATGAAGCAAGTGGAAGCTAGTGACTTTATGAGAAATCAAGAAATTATAAAACAGAACCAAAAGAATGAAAAAATGGAAGACAATGTGAAATATCTCATTGGAAAAACCACTGACCTGGAGAATAGGCCCAGGAGAGATAATTTTAAAAGTATTGGACTACTTGAAAGCCATGATCAAAAAAAAGAGCCTAGACATCATCTTTCAAGAAATTATCAAGGAAAACTGCCCTGGTATTCTAGAACCAGAGGGTAAAATAGAAATTGAAATAATCCACCAATCATCTATTGAAAAAGATCCCAAAAAGAAAACTCCTAGGAATATTGTAGTAAATTCCAGAGTTTCCAGGTCAAGGAGAAAATATTGCAAGCAGCCAGAAAGAAACAATTCTAGTATTGTGGAAACATAATCAGTATAATACAAGATCTAGCAGATATTCTGGAGGTCAAAGGAGCTAGGATTAAAACCAAGAATCACCTACCCAGAAAAACTGAGTATAATAGTCCAGGGCAAAATACAGATTTTTATTGAATAATTCAATAAAACAGAGGACTTTCAAGCATTCTTGATGAAAAGAACAGAGCTGAATAGAAAATTTGACTTTCAAATACAAGAATCAAGAGAAACCTGAAAAAGTAAACAGGAACGAGAAATCATAAGGGACTTACTAAAGTTGAACTGTTTTGTTTACATTCCTACATGAAAAGATGATATAACTCATAAGACCTTTCTCAGTATTAGGACAGTTGAAGGAAATATGCATATATATAGACAGAGGGCACAGGGTGAGTTGAGTATGAAGGGATGATACCTAAAAAATAAAATAAAATTAAGGGGTGAGAGAGGGATATATTGGGAGAAGGAGAAAGGGAGAGATAGAATGGGGTAAATTATCTCACATAAAAGTGGCAAGAAAAAGCAGTTATAATGGAAGGGAAGAGGGGGCAGGTGAGGAGGAATGAGTGAATCTTGCTCTCATCAGATTTGACTTCAGGATGGAATAACATACACAGTCATTTGGGTATCTTACCCTACAGGAAAGTAGGGGGGAAGGGGGGGGAATGATAGAAGGGAGGACAGTAGGGGGAGGAGGTAGTCAAAAGCAAACACTTTTGCAAAGGGACAGGGTCAAGTGAGAAAATTGAATAAAGGGGGACAGGATAGGATAGAGGGAAATATAGTTAGTCTTTCACAACATGACTATTATAGAAGTGTTTTGCATAATGATACATGTATGGCCTATGTTGAATTGCTTGCCTTCTCAAGGAGTATGGATGGGAATGGAAGAGGGGAGAGAATTTGGAACTCAAAGTTCTAAAAACAAATGTTCCAAAAAAAGTTGTTTTTACATGCAACTGGGAAATAAGATATACAGGCAATGGGGTATAGAAATCTATCTTGCCCTACAAGAAAGTAAGGGTAAAGGGTATAAGGGGGGGGGGAGTGGAGTGACAGAAGGGAGGGCAGACTTGGGAAAGGGGCAATCAGAATATATGCCATCTTGGAGTGGGGGGGGAGGGTAGTAAAGGGGGAGTGGTAAAGGGGAGAAAATTTATAACTTAAAATCTTGTGGAAATCAATGTTGAAAACTAAAATATTAAATAATAAAGAAAGTTGAAGACTGACTATAAAAAATAAAGTAAAATGAAAAGAAAAAAAAGAAATTCAGCTATCAAAGTATTTTTTTAAAAGTTCACTGATAGGTTTAGAATCTGTGATATAGAAAAAAGAACAAGGAATCTGGGACAGAGACTTAAGGAACATCCACAGTTAGGAGTCAATATATGGATGATGAACCCAGCAAATGAACCTGAGAAGGAGCAGATAGACAGGAGGAGAACCAAAAGAGAATATCTGTGAAGAAAGTGTGGTCACCAGTGTCAATTGCAGCAGGGAGGTTAAGAAGGACCAAGATTTGGGAGACCTTTAGCAACTTTGGGAAGAGCAGTTTCAGTCTAGCGATGAAGTTAAAAGTTGGATTCTGATTCAGAGACTGAGAGAGAAAGAGAAAGAATCTGTTAAGCACTTACTAGCTGAGGAGTGAATAAAATGAGAAATGGAGGCAATAACTACGAATAGCTTTTTTAAGGAGCTTTACCAAGAAAGGGAGGAGACATAAGACAAGAGTTTGAGGGGATAGTCAGATGTACTGAATGTTTTTGAAGGATAGGGAGGGAAGGAGCACCTACTATGTGCCAGGCACTATGCTAAGTGTCCTATAAATATTATCTTAATTGGGAAAGACTGATGGTAGTAAAGGAGCCAGTAATCAGAGCTGTAAACTTCTTGAGAGCAGGAATCATTTAATTTTTTTTGTCTTAGTATCCCTAGCATCTAGTAGGTGCTTTGCAAATAGTAGGTACTTAATAAATGCTGCTGAATGAATGATTCAAGTTTAGGTACTTTGACCTCAAACAGTGCCTTTCCCATCCCTCACTTCCATCTCTAGTTTTCCACTTCTATTTCCATCACCCTAACTCAAACCCTCATCTTCTTGGTAGTCTCCTAAAAAGCCTTCTCTGCTTCAATCCTCCTCCAGTCCAAACCATCTTGCCTATTACTGCCAGATTAATCATCCTAAAAGACCATAGTGACTTTGCCAGTTCCCTGCTTAAAGACTTGCTTGAGCTCAGCAGATGCTGAATGTGTTAGAGAATTATCCTTACAGTCAGAAAACTTTAAGTCTAGACTCTGGTCCTTCCTATCTGTATAAGCCTGAGCAAATTTTTTTTTCTCCATGAACTTTAGTCTCTTCGTTGGTTGAATGATAATAACAATATTTAGACTGTGTAGGTCATAAAATTGTTGTGTTTGGTTTGTGCCACACTCCAACAACATCTTATACTCCCTACATTTTCTAATGTCGATTTCTGGTTATTGCAATTCTACCCATCTTTCAAGATTGAGCTCGAATGTCTCCTCTTCCATGAAGTCTTCCCTGATCCCAGCCCCAATTGAACCTCAATTCATTACCTCTCAACTTAGTCCTTTCTTTGTATGGCTCTTATGTCTGATTGCTCACACTGCTTGATATTGGAGGCGTGTACCTATCTATATCCTCAATGCTTCTAAATTCCTAGCGTTAGAGACCGTGCTCCTATACCCAAGTAAGAGTATCAGCAAAGTCCTCCAACCTCTAGCACCCACTAGATCACATTGCTTTCTCCAGATTCTCACCTCAGCTACTCATTGACCTCTTGGCTGCTTTCCCATCTTCCTCAATGATGTCAACTCTTGGTTCACCCCAACGCCCATCAATATTCTTGATAAAATCACCATTTTCCTTGGGGACTCTGCTAACATCCTGACCTCCAACTTCATCCATATCCACCACTCCCCATCACTTTCATCTCTGTAATTTCTTAGCTACCCACAATGTTGGTTATACCTTAGACTTCACTACTGGGCCCCCTCTAAGATCATGAATTCTGAAATAAATCCATATAATTAGAATCTCTTACCTTTCCACTTCTCCCACTGCCTTCTGAAGATTGCTTGTTGCTGGGGCAGCTAGGCGGTGCAGTGAGTAGAGCACTGGCCCTGGAGTTGGGAGGACCGAGTTCAAATCTGACCTCAGACACTTACTAGGTGTGTGACCTTGGGCAAGTCACTTAATCCCAATTGTCCTGCCTTCCCCCTCAAAAAAAAAAAAGAGATTGCTTGTTGTTGCTCTTCCAGTCCCTCGATCTCTTTCTAGGCTTCTATTTCATAGCTCCCATTCAGACTTCATTCATCGCCCCCTCTCACCTTTTCACAGGCTTTTACCCTAAATTGAACCAGTTCAACATGGTGCTGGTCCTCCAGCCTGGAATCTCTTGCCTCCTTGCATTTCCCTTGTTTCCTCTCCAACCCACACCCACACCTATAGTACTTTCAATGACCTTAATGCCGAGCCACAGAGCATATCGCAGGAAGTCACCAAATCATGCCAACTTAATCCACTACCAATTTTTGTTTTCAACATTCACTTTCATAAGATTTTGAGTTCTAAAATTTCCTCCCTCCTTCCCCTTCCTCCTCCCCAAGATGGCATGCAATCGATACAGGCTATGCATATATAATCACATTAAACATTTCCACATTAGTCATGTTGTGAAAGAAGAATCAGAACAAAAGGAAAAATCTACAAGAAAGAAAAATTTTTTTAAAAGAGAAAATAGCACGCCTTGATGTGCATTCAGACTCCATAGTTCTTTCTCTGGATATGGATGGCATTTTGCATCGTGAATCTTTTGGAGTTGCATTGCTGAGAAGAGCTAAGTAAGTCATCACACAATGTGGCTGTTACCATGTACAATGTTCTCCTGGTTCTGCTCACTTCACTCAGCATCAGTTCATATAAATCTTTCCAGGTTTTTCTGGAAGTCCTCCTGCTCAGCATTTCTTATGGAACAATAGTATTCTATTACACACATATACTACAGCTTGTTCAGCCATTCCCCAATTGATGGGCATCCCCTCCATTTCCAATTCTTGGCCATCACAAAAACAGTTGCTATAAATATTTTTTGTACATGAGGGTCCTTTTCCCTTTTTCATCCACTACCAATTTTTGCTGTCTGATGTCAGCTGGGCCTTCACTGTCCTATTGCATTTCCTCCTTCTCACACTCCCCACAGCAGGTGTTCCATGCTGTAGTAGACCAGGCCCAATTCAGACCAGTCTAATAATTCGGGTTCAAGATTAAGCAAAATGAGACACTCATAGTTCATCTAACAGTTATCCAAAAAGGATACTATTGTGTTCTAAGAAATAATGAAAGGGATGATTTCAGAGAAGCCTTCGATGAAGACTGGGATGAACTTACTCGGATTACTTAGCCACAACAGGGAAAGGATATTCAGCAAATATTGATTCATTGGGTGAAACTTCCCTGCTTCTGTTGTTGCCTATGTTGATCTGCTAGTCAGACTGCTAAGTCAGCAATAGCCTGACACTTAGTTACCTGAACCAAGAAAATCTCAAGGACAGTTGTGATACCTCTTAAGGAAAAAAAAAAACCTAGCCTACCTTGTATAGGATAGAGCCTTATGATATTGCTTCTACCACATAAGCTTTTCCTCTCTTCGAGCCGCCACCCTTCTTCTCTCAGCGCATGACTTCTCTAAGAAGATTGAGCCCATCCGTCACGAGGTCTCTCTTCTGACAACCTCTACACCTCAAAACCTCCCTGTGTCCTCCTTTGTTTCAGTATTAGGGGATGAGGTGACCCTAAACCTTTCCACTTATTTCCCTGATTCCATTCCCTCCTGTCTCCTCTGCTCCATCAATCATTTCTTTTTTTCTCTGTCTCTTCTTCAATCTCTTACTCTCTAAAGATTCCTGCTCAGCTGTTTTCAAGGTCAGATGTTCCCTAACCTAAACCAACAATGGCAACACAAAACTTCCCTTCCTCTTAAGCTATTATTATAATATTATATGATGTTGTATATTAAGCCATTATTATATATAGTTAACAAAATAATCTTTATGCACAGACCTGACCACGTCACTTCCCTGCTCAAAAAATTCATTATATCTCACTATAAATCTATAGCTGGCAGGGACCTCAGAAGATGCCTAACCCAAAACTCATTTTATAAATGAAGAAAATAAAGCCCAGGGAGATTACAGGTATTAACTGTCAAAGTTGGAATTTGAACCCAGCTCTTCTGACCCCAGAATCCCTATTCTTTCATCTGTATAGCAGTATACTGTACTGCTGGGGGAAATGCACACTTCTTACACTAGATCTTCCACAACCTGGCTCCAATCTGCCTGTATAGCCTCCTTTCTTTCTCTTTGAATTTTATTTCATTTTTTGCAATGAGTATAAATCTATTTGTCCTCCCTTTTGTCTCTCCTCTCCGCAAATGAAAAAGTAAGAAAAACAAAACTTTTGTAACAAATACGCATAATCAAGCAAAACAAATTTCTTCACTGGCCACATCTCCTTCAACCTCCTCCCCCCCAAAAAAGTCTCAGTCTGTACCCTGAGTTCATCACCTCATTGTCAGGAGATACGTATCATGCTTCATCATGGGTCTTCAGGAATCATGACTGGTCATTGCACTTAGCAGAGTCAGGTTGTCCACAGGTTACTTGTCTTTAGGATGTAGCTATTAATCTGTAAATTGTTCTCCTGATTCTAGTCCCCTGACTCTGCATCAGTCCATCCAAGTCATCCATGAAGGTTTCTCTGAAATCATCCCCTTCATCGTTTCTTAGAGCACCACAATATTCCATGATATTCATATACCTAGTTAGCTGTTCCCCCAGTTGATGATAACCCCCTTAGTTTCTAGTTCTTTGACCCCTGAACACGTGTATATCCTGTGCCCCCAAGCCTAGGACACACTCTGGTCACCTCTGTCTCTGTAACGGCCTTCTTTTCCATAAAGTTAAAGGGAAGAGTCTCTTCCTTCTTCTACATCCTTTCCTTCTTCTTCAGCAAGGTCATATAGCAGAGAGAGCTCTAGATTTGGAATCAGGAAGATCTGAATTCCAAGTCTGTCTAAGGACTTTACTATCTGAGTGGCCCCGAGTGAGTCACTTAAAGTCACTCAGCCTCAGTTTCTTCATCTGTAAAATGGAAATAAAATAGCATCTATTTCACAGGGCTGTGGTAAGGATCATCTTAGATAACATGTGTGAAAAATGAAATTTCAGAGCTTCCCCCAGCTGCCTTCTTCCAAAGTTCTGACTTTAAGTTCAGTTTTTCTATAGAAGGACATTACTGATAAAGACATTGCACAGACTCTCCTTATCCTGGTCAGCCCCCCACCCAAGCTTGCAAGTAATTTGATCTAAGGTAGAGATACCCCATTGTGTTGTGCTCAGGCTTGGATGGAGACAGATTCTTCAGTCTAGATAGCCCAAGGCTGGGAGTGGTCTGGTATGGTTGGGGATAGTCTGATACAGAGATATTTGCTCTGTCCAGGGGCGAATGACGATGGGGTGACATCAGCCCATGTTGGAAAGGTATATAAACTGTGCAGCCTAACCCCAAAAGGAGCCCAGATCCAGAGTGGCTCTCCTACATGCATGTAAGCTGCCGCTTTGAGAGAAATAGAACAGTGGATACAACCAAATTCCATTTGTCTCTCTTAGATCAAACTCCGTGAGGCTGACACATGTAAAGTGCTTTACACTTTAAAACACTATATAAATATTAGTGTAATACAAGGAAAATTAGGAACCCCTGAGTAACCCCTAGCTACTGACGAGCCCCCTAGGATCCGGTGACTCCTTCCTGGAATGTCAATAGATAGGACCATCCCCACTGAGAGATAACCTGGCTGATCCTGTCTAGCAGATATCCCTGAGACTCCTTGGTTCCTTCCTGGAATGTCAATAGATAGGACCATCCCACTGAGAGATAACTTGATAGACCCTTCCTGGGAGATATCTCTGGGACTCCACCAAGGAATGTAAATGAGATTATCCCACTAGTACGATAACCTGACTGAATCTTTTGATCAGCCAGGACCTTTGTTCCTCTTCCCCCCTACTCTGTACCCCCATATCCTATATAAACCAAGCCATCACCCCAACACATTTGCCATTGATTTGTGGTGCCGTACCCCGATGGCCACCGGCTAATAAATTCTCCATTTAAAACTTATACTCTGTGGTGTGTCTCGCTCGCTTCTGGTACAACATTAGTTCTCCTCTTCCTTCAACTCTTCCTCCTCCTCCTATTCTTCCTCCTCTTCTTTCTCCTCCTACTCCTTCAAAACCCAGCTCAGACATCACCAATTTCATGAAACTTTTCCCGATCCTCTGCCCCCTGCCCACCCAAAAATAATCTCTCCCTGTCCTCAAACTTCCCTTAATTTTTTGGCAGCTGGCTAACAGAGTAGATAGAATGCTGGGCCTGGAGGCAAGAGGTCCTGAGTTCAAATCTAGCCTCAGCTACTTACTAGCTATGTGACCATGGGCAAGTCACTTAACTTCTATCTGCCTCAGTTTCCTAGACTGTAAATTAGGGATAACAGCAGCACCTACTTCCCAGAGTTGTTGTGAAGATCAAATTAGATAATAGTTGTAAAGCATTCTGCACAGTGCCTGGTACACATTAGGCACTGAATAAATGCTTATTCCTTTCCCCCATGGCCTTTTGTCTAGATCTCTCCTTTGCCATTATAAAAACCAACCTCGTATACTATTTTTTGTGTATTTATCATAGCCCCTCCAATAAACTGAGATAACAAATTGCGTTTTTTATGTTTGTATCTCCAGCACCTAGGTCAGAGCTTTGAACATAGTAAGGACTTAATAAATGCTTGTTGAACTAAATTGAATTGAATCGCATATATTAATATCCCCCAGAGCCCCTAGCACAGGATAGGTACTCGATAAATGGTTGTTATTGAATGAATGAACAAATGAATCACGATCGAATGCATGCATATACACTGAATGGAATTAGACCAAGAAATGGCTCAGCATAGCTAAATGAACCCCTCTACACAGAGGACCCCGATTCAAATCCTTCCTCTGACAATTATTACCTCATTGACTTTGGGCAAATTGAGGCTTTTGGGGGTGCCTTTAACTCCTCTTTAAAATGAGGATTGGGACTAAGTAGCCACTAAAGTCCCTTCCAACTCTGGAGCTGTGCCCCTGGGTTCCTGGGTTTAAATTATAGCTCTGCGACCCATCCCCTGTGTGCCTTGGGGCAGGCCACTTACCCCTCTGGTCTTCTATTTTTTTCATCTGTAAACAGAGGGTGTAAGATTACAAGACTGCCAAATTTTCCTCCCAGCTCCAAATGCTATGAAATCTACACATGAATGACTGAATGAGTAAACTTGGTGTGAAGCTCCCTCCCAACGGACAGCGGCACCAAGGACAGAGGAATCAGCCCTGCCTTGAAAGTCGTTCAGAGACCTCCCAAGCCCCTAGTTCAGTTTTCTGTCAGCCGAAGGGCAAATCAGGCCAAATCTGTCTGGCTGTTGGACTCTCCCAACGCCCAAGTACGATGCTCAATTACAGGGCTCTGGAATGAAATAAAGGTAGCAAAATAAATCAATATGGAGATGGGGGCAACGAGCAAGTAAGATAAGTGATAAAAGGGGGTCAGAGGAGGGGAAGGAGCCCTGTCATTAGCTCTTCATCCACATTTGCCTTTTTTTCTCTCCCAGCTCCAGACACAAACAGCCTTGCCCTCTCCACTTCATCTCCATTATCATTCTCCCAATCAGGAAAACTTCAAAGCCTGGCGGTATCTTCAGCTTCCTTTCATCCTAACTCCTATCCCCCATAGCTAAATCAGGCAGTTTCTAAATCCTGGAGTTTTTATCCCTTCCAACTTTTTTGGAGATCCCTCCATTTTTTCTACAGTCATCCCTTCCACATTGCAGGGGTTAGTGGCACAGTGCCCCTGCAATCTGGAAAATCAGTGTAAAATTTTTTGACCCTTCCTTCACACTAGAGAAAAGAAATTGTGTATATTTATAGTATTAAAAGAAAAAATGCTGAGATTATACAATGCTATACATATATTTTATGCATTTCTAAGTTTCTCACCTTTTTTGTGTCATCGGTTGGCCTTCATGTGTCTTCTGTGGCTTCTGCAAAACTCCAAAAATCCCCATTAAACTTCTTATGCTGACCCATGATATTTCAAAATTGCAATGGGGAAAGTAGAAATATGGAAGGGATAACTGTACTTTCAATGCTACTACCCCAGTGTGGGCTTACTTCTACTCAGGGGAAATGCCACAGACTCCTTCCTGACCTCCTCCATTCAGTTCCATCTTCTAGTGTAGAGATGCTGAAAAGGCAGCCCCGGCACTCTAGAGTGCCTCAGAACCAGATTAAAATGTAACTGGGGAATACATAATAAAATAAATAAAAATACAATAAAACATAGGTAACATTACATTTTCAAACTAAGTCAATATGCAGCCTGCAGGTACCCTTATGCATAGATTAGTCGTCCCTGCTTCTGTCTGAATTTGATAGCAATGCTCTAGTCCACAATAACAAGAATTCATATGTGTTTTAAATTCATGAGTGTTTTAAAATTTACAAAGCGCTTTCTTCCCAGCAGCCCCATGAAGGAGGTAGGGCAAATAGTATTATCTCCATTTCGCAGATGAGGAAACAAGGCCAGGGCAGACAACTTGAATTTCCCAGACGCATAGAAGGCATTAGAATTGATGGAGACAGGAAAAGACTTCCTGTGGAAGGCAAGATCTTAGCTGAGACCTGAAGGAAGTCACGGAAGCCAGGAGACCGAGATGAGGAGGGAGTGTAATCCAAACAGTGGGGAGAGCCAGTGAAAAGCCCCAGAGTCGAGACACAGAACATTTTGTTTGAGGAACAGCAAGGAGGCCAGTGTCACTAGATCGGAAGAGGACATTGTTAAGGAAAGAGAAGGTAGGTTAAGGACTCAGAGGGTCTTGTCAAGGATGGAGCTTTTAATCACTTTGTGACAGAATCTCACTGCTTAATCCCTTTGGCATATACTGTACCTTAAGACTTCGAATGCCTTGCAGTGGAGCGAACCACACCACACACACACACACACACACACACACACACACACACTGTGCCTTAAGACTTCTAATACCTTGCAGTGGAGCAAACCATCCCCCACCCCACACACACCCCAGAATGTAAATATATGCACAAGAGCCATCCAGGTAATCAGACTCCCTGGAGTTTCTGTGCCCCATGCATATCTCACTTGACTCTTTCACTGTATCTGCTGCCAACACAACCAACTCTGTAGCACAAAGACCAATCTAAAAGATAACCTAGAAGCCCAAGCTACCTCTGCTTTTACAAGTTGGCTTCAGGCAGCTTTAGAAGGAGAGAGAGGTTATTGCCCTGATTAAGGCTTTTTATTGATTGTTACTGCTGTCTTCCTTTCCCAAAGATCAATTGCCCTGTCTTCCAAATCATGCTAACACCCCCATAATCAAGCCTAACTAACTTCATTTCCCATTATTCTCCAACAAACATCCTCTGCTCCATGGAAGCCTGCCCTCTTAAATGCCCCACATACACCAATTTTCCCATCCACTCATCCCTTTATCTGATATTCATTTTCTGCTCATCTCTCTGCCTGTCTATGTCCTCCTAGTCCTCCATGGGCCCATCCAAGTCTCACCTCTTCTGTAAAGTCTTTTCTGATTCCTCTGGTTGTCACTGATCTCTTCCCACTCTGAAATCCCACAACATTCAGAGTCTATTACAGACCTTGGCACCTAATTATATGAAAGAGGAACAGAGAGACAAAGTTGTGTAGTGGGTTGAGTGCTGGACCTGGAATCAGACGCTTATTCACACACTAGCTACGTGACTCTGAGTAGGTTACCTAACCCCTCTCAGCCTCGATTTTCCCATCTATAAATGGGCATACCCACATATATATGTATATATAATATATATAATATATAAAATATATAATATTTTATATGTATATAATATATATAATATATAAGATGGGTACAATAACAGCATCTACCTCATAGGGTTATTGTTAATGGGGGTAGGATCTGGATCCCTAAAAGGAAAGGACCAAGTCCCAAAGACACGGTTCCAGATCCCATCCCCATCAGTTATCAGACCCAAATGAGATATATATATATATGTGTGTATATATATATATATATATGTGTGTGTGTGTGTGTGTGTGTGTGTGTGTGTGTATGAGATATATATATGAGATATATATATAAAGTATTTTGTGAATTTTAAATTGCTATATAAATGTTAGAGCTATTATTATTAAATATTTTTTTGTTGATTGGAGAAATATCCCCTCTTTAATCTACTTTTTCTTTCTTCCAATAGAAATGGTTACATTAAGTGTTTATTTTTCATGGAGAGGGAGAGAAATTTTCTATACATTTTTAATTTCTGAATTTCAAATAATTTTACATGTCTATATTTAAAATATTATATACTATATATATGCATAGTTATAAGTCATCATATTATTCAATTCTGGGCCTAGCTACTTATTCATCTGCAGCACCCATTTAATATCTATGTATATGTAATATATTGAAAACATACATTCATAAAGACTACATTTATCTGGATGTGCTAGAGCAGTTCTAACAACTTTCTTTGGGAGCTGATTGTTAAATTTTTAATGTGAGTCTTTACACCTCAGTAATTAGCAGTCTCTACAAACTAGGGCTTGATTTATGGTTTTGTTGATTGTCTAGACTTAAGAAAGTGTTAATAATGCAGATTAAACTTAACAGTGTATGCCCAGGCATCCTTCCCTTTGTTAAACTTTTACCAGCACACTCCCTGTATTGCTCTATGAGACTGGCTTGAGCTCAGCAGGAGGGCAGTAGAAGGCTCAAGGAATGAAGCCATCACCAGACTGGAGGCTAATTAATAATAATAATAATAATGGAATTTATATAGTGACATTTATACGTATTTTAATAGTGGTATTTATATAGTGTGCTAAGGTTTACAAAGTGCTTTCCCTCTTTCATCTCCATCAGATACCCCTAACATATAATACAGAAGAAAGGCAGGTAGAGCTGATCTCTGAGCCAGAAGTTCCTCCTATCACACAAACTAGCTATTTAACCCCAGATGAGTCAATTAACCTGCCAGGACCTCATTCTTGTCATCTGGAAGATGATGAAGTTAAATTAGGTGGCCTCTAAAGCCATCTCTAGAACTATGATTCTATGATCAGAGGGTTCCCTAAAGATGGTCACTATAGCCCCAGGCTAACTAGTTAATGAAAGCACAGGTTCAGCTGCCCCATATATGCAACTGGGCCCTTTAATGCTATACCCAGCTACAAGGTTAATTTTGAGATGCCTAGAATTTGTTCTCTTTATATTTATTCTGTATACATATACTTATGCATGTCCTTGTTTTCCCCATTATAATGTATGCTTCTTGAAGGGTAAGGATTATTTCATTCTTTGTATTTATAAACCCAGCATATAGTAAGATGTCTGGCACATAGGAAGCATTTAATATATTCTTGGTAATTGTTATCAGACAAAAATAAAAGGCACATTGATTCAAAATAAGTTCATCTAAATAAAGAGGAAAGCATAGTGAAGAATAAGGAAACCTCCCCTTTCCCTTCCTCTCCCTCCCATACAGAGGGGCACATTCGTCAACAGATTTCTATGCTATCAATGGTAGAGAAAAGGTAAAAAAAGAAAAATATTTCTGGTGGAAGGAAGAGTATAAATACTGCAGACAACTCATGCTCCTGAGTTATGAAATAGTCGTCCTGAGCTATGTCTTGCCACTGGACTCTGATGACCGGAGGAGAGTGAGGTTAATGACTTTACACAGCTCTGCCTCATTTAAATTCAATTCACTTGCAAGCCAAGACTTCACTCTGCTTACGTCATTGGTCCTCTTGGAGAAGGAAGGATGAACGAAAACATGCTCCTACTTCCCCATCCCAGCTGGAATACCTCTCTGCCTCTAAAACTGATGCTGCTTCCCAATAGATCACTGATGTCTTCCGCTGGGCTGTTTTTCCTACTGTGCCGCTTTTTGCTTGTCCAATTAATTTCTGCTGTTTTTCATACTCTTTTCTGAAGGGCAATATTAATAGCTCTTTGGGGAGTCTAGTCCATAGCCTCAAGGCTATTTCAACTCTTTTGTGAGTCAGTTCCACAGATACATGCAGTCAGTGGGAAGTCCCTCTATTACCTCTTCGACACCAGGTCTCTTGGATCTCCTGATATTTCAGTGAGACATTTGTATCTATCTATGTATCCATACACACACACACACACACACACACACACATATATATACACATATATGTGCGTATAATACACATAATATTATATGTATACCATGTGTGCATATATCATATTATATACATATGTACATATAATATATGTATATACTTGGATATACACATACGTGTGTATGTGTGTATATATGCATATATGTATGTGTATGTATATATATATATATGTATGTATATATTTCAACACCACAGCTGAGTAGAGTTTTGCTTAGGAAGTCCAAAAAGCGCGCAACAAAATTAGTCATCTTTGTCCTACATTCCTGCAATACTATTCAAATTGCTACTTTTATAAATAATAACAAAAACATCTATGAATTGATTTTTTTCAAACTGGGTAAGGAAACAAGCATTAATTAAATGCCTACTATGTGCCAGGCACTCTAGTAAATGTTTTAAAAATCTTGCATTTGATTCTCCCAACCACCCAGGGAGCTAGGGCTATGATCTCTATTTTACAGTTGTAGCAACAGAGGCAGACAGGTTAAGCGACTTGCCCAGGGTCACACAGATAGTGTTAGAGACAAGATTTGAACTCAGTTTTTTCCTCACCTTGCTGGCCCTGGAGTCAGGAAGACAATCATTTTCCTTTAGGGATTATTTCTGGCCTCAGAAACTTACTAGCTCTGTGACGCTGAGTAAGTCACTTAACCTTGTCAACCTCAGTTTCCTCAACTGTAAAATGAGATGGAGAAGAAAATGGCAAACCACTCCAGTATCTTTGCCAAGAAAACCCCAAATGGGGTCTTGAAGAGTCATCTGAACACCGACAAAAATGTTTGTTGGATTGAATAGAACTTTAGATTGCCAATCAGTAAGACTTAGAACGAGGGATGGATGTTTTATATGCAAGGCTGCATTCATCACGGATCTGTGTGATGCATTTTAAATAAAGATAATAATGGTATAAATATAACCTAGGCACTGCAGTTTTAAATATGAACCATCTGTGCTGAGGAATTTTCAAGCAGAATGTAGTTGATAGAGAAAAATATATGGGATGTTTACAATAAAAGAAAAGCGGGATGCTTCGAATTTTTAAGCTCATGGAAATAATTTCCTTTTTAAATAAGAAAGTGGATTAGTAACAGAGTCTTCTGATGAATAATCAGCTCAGAAGTGCAGTGTGGCGTCCAGAACCCCAGTGTATGTGTGTTAAATTTAATTTCTATGTTCAGAAGAGAGAAGCACATATGGTGTCACATTACAAATGTGACAGATTTCTATAAATATTAAAATTCTGTAATTACCAGTAAAGTTATTTAGCATAGGCGTACCTTGGGGGAATATTCCCATTGGCCCATTCCTGTTCCTTCAGATCAAGTCCCAGTGGGAATGTTTCCTCCTCCCCCCATCCTTCTCGTAGTGTACCGGCACAGCAGCCCATGTTCTCTGAACAGCAATGCTCTTTAGTTATCTGCTTTTGAATCTTAAAATAGAAATATTATTCACCAATGTTCACCAAGTTTAAAAAGTGCCATTCATCGAATGAATCACGCCTTGTCTATGGAAGAGAAGCTATAACAAATAAATAAACCTTAAGGCTAACATTCTATATTTAACAACCGTATAATCAGGAAAACTTCATCATTTTTAAAGCTACTTTCATGGGATGAATATTGCAAAACATATTTTAATTTGGGCTTAAATATAGGGAAAAAAACTTTTTTTAATAAAGGCAGTGTAGTATAGTAGAAAAGGTTCTAATTCTTCTCCTGCCACTAATTTGCTTTATGATCTTTGAACAAATTATTAGACCTTTCCAGACATTAATTTCCTCCTTTATAAAGTGAGGACGTTGGATTATACAATAGAATTTAGAGCTAGGAGTCACTCGACGAATGCTTGTTGACTAACTTGTAGATTGCTCAGTAGAAGGTATCCAGTCCAATACTCCCATTTTACAGAGGACGAAACAAAGGCATAGAGATTCAAAGTGACTTGCCCACATTCACATAGGTAGGAAATCACAGAACTAGGGTTACATGTTGTATTCCCCAATAGAAGGCAAACTCCATGAGGGAGAGCAGTGTTTCATTCTCATCTTTGTATCCTCAACATATACCCTGATACCGTTAGTAGGTTAATAAACGCTTCTTTTTGTTGAGTTGATTCAAACCCAGGTCTTACGATGACAAGTTCAGTGCTTAAAGTGTTTTTTTAGTGCTGTGAACCTATCTCACTTTTCAAAGACCTGGACAGAAATTATGCAAATTGTGAGAAAGTGATTTATTTTTCTTTGCTTTGTCCCTTGCTGGATTGGTATATCAAGACATATTTATCTTATTAAAAAAGCTTATCTCTCCATTTTTGAGAATAATTTAGGTGTCTGATATAATTCACTTGTAAATTCACTTGGCCTGGGCATTATTTTTTTTTCTTTTGGCAGTTCGTTTGTGGTTCATTTAATTTACTTGTTTGAGATTGGGTTATTTACTATTCCTATTTCTTAGTTGGTTAGTTTGGGTACTTTATATTTCTGCAGATATTTACAAAGTTTCTTTGAATTCTCAGTTTTAGTAGCACATAATTGTGTATAGTAATTTTTGATGATTTTATTTCCTCTCTGTTTTTTAAAAATTTACTTTTTTTTTTTGGAAAATTGTATTTTTCCTTTCTAGGTCTTAATCATAATAGCTAATAGTTTCTGAATTTTTTTAGTTTTTAAACAAATGTTAGCTGGAAATATGTTTTGCATGACTGCATATGTATAACCTATATAAAATTGCTTGCCTTCTCAGGAAGGGGGGAGGTAAAGAAGAGACGAAGAGATTTTGGAAGTTAAAAAAAACTTTTAAAAATGAATGTTAAGCATTGTTTTTATATGTAATTGGGGAAAATAAAATATTAAATTTAAAACTGTTGTATCACTTCTATAATTTTTTAATTTAAAGTTTCTCTATTTCTCCTCTAATTATGACATTCTCATATTTATTTGCTTTAAAGCTGTTAATTTCTTTATTTTTCAGTCTTTTAGCAAATCTCTCAAAAACTGAGCCATAGTCAGTGGCATTAAACTGTAATGTCCATTTCCAAGAAGTCTGGTCACAACTAGCTTTCTTGCTCTCTCTAATCTAGTCATACGAATGTTAATTCATGGTGGAGGCAGCAGAGTTCAGTGGGATGTTTTTTGTTCAATAACTCTAGTTTGGCAGATTCTTTGCCTTTTCCTTTATTGATTCTTCCTTTTGACATCAAGCTACCCTCCCTTTGAACTTATGACCCCATGTTCAACCCTCTCTGAGTCTTGCCTTCTATCCTTGGGATCCTGACCATTTCTTCTCCCTACGGAGAATTAATACCAACGAGTCAATCAGTAACAGACATTTAATAAGTGCCTACTATGTGCTAAGTAGTGGGGATACAAAATAGGCAACAAACCCAGCTTCCAAGGAGCTCACACTCTAATGGGGGCGGCAACATGCAAAGATCATTTGTTGTTCAGTCGTGTCCAGCTTTTCATGACCCTGTGGACCATAGAAGGCCCATACTCTTTGTGGGGTTTTCTTGGCAAAGATACTGGAATGGTTGCCATTTCCTTCTCTAGTGTGTTAAGGCAAACAGAGGTTAAGTGACTTGAACAGGGTCACACAACTAGTAAGATTTGAACTCAGGTCTTCCTGATAAAAGACCTGGCACTCTATGCATTGCACCACCTAGCTGCTTTGAAAAGTCAACTACAGAGCAGTGGCCCTGGAGTCAGGAAGACCTGAGTTCAAATCTGGCCTCAGACACTTGACACACTTAGTAGCTATGTGACCTTGGGCAAGTCACTTAACCCCAATTGCCCTGCCTTCCCTTCTCCAAAAAAAAAAAAAAGGAAAGTCAACTACATACAAGTAAGACATATATAGGATACATTAAAAATAATCAATAAAAAATTTGGAATTAAGGTACATCGGGAAAAGGCTTCCTCTAGAAAGAATGATTTTAGCTGGCACTTGAAGAAAGCCAGGGAACCCAGGAGATTGAGACAAGGAGGGAGAGCATTCCAGACATGTGGGACAACCAGTTGTATTGGCAACCAAAAATGGGCTCCTTAGCACTTAGTCAACAAGTGCCCTTGACTAGTTTGGTTTTTTCCCCTGAACTGAATGCTGTTTGTATGTTGGACTGGAGTAAGCTTGTCGGCCCCTTCACCTTGCTTCCCTTGCTTAAGCTGATGGAAAGAACCTGTGCTTTCCCGGTCAACCCCTTCACCTTGCTTAAGCAGATTGAAAGAACCTGTGCTTTCCCCCGGCGTACCTTACCCCCCCCCCCCCCCCCCCCCCCCCCCCCCCCCCCCCCCCGCAGAAGCTGGATGGTTAAAAGCAGCTCCCGTTGGAGCCAGAGGCTGCTACAGCTACAGCCACAGCCACAGCCACAGCCACAGCTGAAGCAGGAGCTGCCAGTAGCAGAGCTGACCTACGGGAGGAAGCTGAACAAAGACTTCAGGCCAGTGGGTAATCTTATTACCATAGAGGGGGAAGCATGATTTTGCTTTACGCAATCATGCTTCTCTGTAGCCTCCTGGTTGCTCTTTCAAGGCGTACTTATTGGGCCTGGAAGCTTTTGATCAGTATATCAAAATGGGGTTGCTGGTTCATGGGTTGGTTACTGTGGAGCCTAAATATATGTTTTGATTCTTCTACCTTCTACTTTGAGAGTTTCTTATATCCAGCAGTTCCGAACCTTTCAGACATGTTTATGATCCTCTTTGAGATTATAAACTCTGCCCTCCTATTACACCAGTGAAAATGCCTAGGTTCAGGAGTTGGTGTTCCTTGTTTGAGGAAAGGAAAGGAGGCCAGCATCACTAGATCCCAGGAGAGGGGGAGGGCTAAGGTAGAAGACTGTAAAGGTTGTGAGAAGGGGGTCACAAAGTAGGAAGGAGAAAGGTACTCAATGTTTAATGTCGTTCAGGTATAGGATAACTACTTCCTTTAGACAAAAGAAATGCTTAATACGTAAAGTGCATATTGGCACAAAATCTAATAAGCAGTGGTAATAATGTAACCATTTTTATAATTTTCTGTGAGGTAGATACTTAAAATGTCAAGATGATGCAGTTTGTGGGATGAGAGAATAGGCATTTTATATTTCACCTTATCTTTGCACTGTTCAGTTTCCTCCAGGTCCACATCTGGCCAAGTTTGGAGCTCATCATCCTACTGGTGATCATCTTTTCTAAGTACAGTAGCAGCTGCACCTAAATAAAGAATCAGGGGGCAGCTAGATAGTGCAGCAGACAGAGCACTAGCCCTGGAGACTCAGGAGGACCTAAGTTCAAATGTGACTTCAGATACTTACTTAGCTCTGTGACTCTGGGCTTAATCCCATTGCAGAAAGGAAGGAAGGAAGGAAGGAAGGAAGGAAAGAAAGAAGGAAAGAAAAGAATCAGGAGCTCTAGACATCTCAAACTCATAAGTTGCCCTCCAAGGTTCAACAAATCCATTTCAGGATTACTGTTCAGTCATATATAATCAGGATAGATATAACAACACAAAAGAGAGATGCAGGAGCAGGTTTGCCTAAGCCCAAATATATGCTTGTGGTTAACTATTTCTCCCTTAAAGGATAGGCTTGAAAAAAACGTGATCTGCAGACAAGACCTTAAGGTCTAGTTAGTCCGTGGATCTTCCTGCTCAGCAGCTAATAAGGGGATTTCTTCATTGTCCCAAAGCACCCAAACCTTTCAGTGCTGAATTGCTTCCCCAAAAGAGGCAAGAGGCCCAGACTCAGCAGCCCACGAAGTATACTCCAATCCAAACCCTACTACACTCTGACAATTTTCAATTTCAGTATTCTTATTTTGTTGAGGTCTTATGTGTTCATATAATCTTAGGTTGGGTTTGACCCATTAATTGCCTTCTGCCTTTTGAATTTTTGCATTCCAATTGTGTTATTCTCTTTTTTCAGACAATCTATGGTGATTAACAGTATCTTTATTTTTTCCTCCGAATGTTTTAGTCTCTTATTAGATTTTTTTTTTCCAAAGAGCTCTAATTTGTATGCTTGTGTTGTTGATATGTTCACTTAATTCTATGAGTGCTCTTCTGAAGCATGCTGGACATTCTTCAAGTTATTCCATCACCATTTCAGGTGGCCTTGCCGAATTAGTAATGATATCTTCACCTTCTGCAGGGGATTCTGATTTGATTTCCTTTGTTGTAAAATAATTTTCCATTTAGGTCACCTTCCTTTGAATGTTCATTGTGTTGCAATCTAGTGGTGCTGACAACCCCGAAATGACAGGGCAAAGGGTGCCAGTCTGCCTTGAGAGAATTTGACCACTCAACCCTTCTTTCAGTCCAAGAGACAAGGTTTACTGAGTCTCTAATAGAAGTGGGCCAGATTTTAAGAATCTGTGCATTTGTGATGCCAGTACAAATGGGCCAGATTTTAAGAATCTGAGCAGTTTAATGGGGGCAAGATGGACACTTTTATACAGAAAGACTGTGGGAAGATGGAATAGGATTAAGGAGTGGCGAATAGGTGGGGCCAGGTGCTGATAAAGAGAGGCCACAATTAAAGGGCAGTTAAAAGGGTTATTGACTGGGATGGGGGATGCCTCAGAGATCTGGGTTCCTGGGCTTTGGGGTCCAGGACCCAAAGACATAGTCTTTTCCTTTTAGGGGTCCAGCATGAATCCTATCCCTATCAATTTCTCCTCTCTCAGCTTTTATCAGTCTATCAATTATTCTGCCAAATTTTCCATGCGGTCCTTGCTGCCAATGTATTCTGAAGGCCAAATACCACCGTCCCCAACTTCCAGCCCTTTCTTGCTCTCTTCTCTCTCCAATTAGACAACCAGGATTCGGTGAGGGTTTTGACCCTCAAAGTGTCAGGGCACAGCTGAAATCCCAAGAAGCCACCATAGTTGAGGCTATCCTCCAGATTTTCCAGTCCCAGTCTAGACTCTACTTTATTCTCTGAGATTGGTTCTCTTCGGTCCTGAAAGTGATCCTGTTGCTTGGGTTTGGGGGGTGGTAGATCTGATGGGTTTTAGAATCTGGGAGCCCTCTAGAACTATATGGTTCCCTGACTTCATCAGGTCCAACAAGACTCTATGGAGGAAGGAGTGATTACCTTTTCCATTGGCATTATCTTCTGTCTTTCTCTTACTCCTCTGCTGGCTGCCTGTTATATATGCCTACGTACGCTATACACACTCCTGCGTATTAATAATTGGTTGTAACCAGCCTAATACTTCTAGGTTGCTTCCTCCTCTATGGTCTTTACCCCCAAACTTCAAACTCACCCACAGCCTCCCCTTTCCTCCCACTACTAAATTTCACATAACTTCATTCAACCCAATGTTTCATTTAGCTTGAAAAGATCTTTCTGAATATTGACTGGAATATAGGTGGTTACCCTTTCCTCTGTAGTTTTCAAAAGCATGCCATCTATTCTTTAATCCACATCGTTGATAAAAATTTTACATATTCAATCAATCAATCAAACCCATTCATTGAAGAACTACTGACAGATATTAGAGATACAAAAACAAAAATATAACAGTCCCTGTCCTCGAGGACTTAAATTATACCAGGGAAAACAACATGTATAAATAATAAATGGATGGGAAATGTATCTGTGACTCCATTAACATAGGGAACGCCCAGGTAAAGAAACTCCCTCTACCAATGCATGTTGGCACCTTTTTTGGCAACTTGTAGTTTCAGAGAGTTACCTGGAAAACTGAGAGGATAGGTAATTTGCCCAGGGTCACACAGCCTGGAAGCGTCAAAGCTGGGACTTGATCCCTGTCTTCAAGGCCAACTCCCTATCTACTCTGCCAGATTTCCTCTCTTGTACATAAAAATATACCAAGTAAATAAAGGTAATGGGGGTGAGAGGGGAGGTGGTGGAATGTAGCTAGTAGGGGGAATCAGGAAAGGTCTCGTTTAGAGGGCAGCATCTGAGTAGGACTTTGAAGAAAACCAAGGCATAGAGATTGGAAATAAAATAAGGAACAGCAAAAAGGCCAGCCTGGCTGAATCATAGAGTTTATAAAGGGAAAGTAATATGTAATAAGCCAGGAAAATAGGACTGGTCACAAGGCCCCTGGTTATTTCATTCTAGAACAACCTGCAAATTGATAGTGTAGGTACATTCATGTCTGTTGTTATTATTCAGTCATGTCTGACTCTTCATGACCCCACTTGGAGTTTTCTTGACAAAGATATTGGAGTGGGTTTGCCTTTTCCAGCTCATTTTACAGATGAGGAAGCTGAGGCAAACAAGGTTAAGTGACTTGTTCAGGGTCATACAGCTAGGAAGTGTCTGAGGCCTAATTTGAACTGAGGAGGATGAGTCTTCCAGACTCCAGGCCTGGCACTCTATCCACTGTGCTACCTAGATGCCTCATTAGCTATTTAGCCAGTTCTAAATTGATTGATGAGGTCCGCGAGAAGTCATTATCTCAAGTACCACTTACAGACACTTTAGGAGACAATGAGATTCAAGTATGCTAGTCAATGAAATACCTAAACTAACCTATCCCCCTCTGCCCCCTCTACCCAGGGCTGGACAATGGAATAAGGACATGCCTAGATAAGACCAAAACTGAACTACCGTCCTTCATTACCAGACTTTCCTGCCTATGGCAGTTTTTCCTCTGTAAGAATCACTAGCCTCTCCTGGTTAGTGGGCATGTCCGTTTCAGTGAGAGGGGTCTTCTTCAATCAGCCCTCTCCCCTGCGGGGAGTTCCCTCTCCCTTGGGGGGCTGCCTCCCTTAGGGGGCTGCCACCCCCACTTAAGTTGGGGTTTCCCTTAAGCTTTGTCCCCTTTAAGGGGAGGAGGGTCCTATTTGGGGTGTGTGTTATCCTCAATAAATGCCTTTACTTGATTTGGAGATAGCCTGAAAGAATTCTTTCAAGATGACCTCGTACCTCAACATTTTGGGGTGCCCCTGAACCTCAACATGAACCTATCACAGATGCTTAGTAACTGAGTTCTCCGCAGTTATTCCTCAAATTAAAAGGCCCCTGTTCTATATCCTGTTTTGTTAAGATGAGTTAGATCACAGGTAAACTGATTTATACTAAGGTCTTTAGGAGTTGATCTTTAATGATAATATATTTCATTGCTTACTGTCTAGCCATCTCCTCCATGGCCTCACTTAGCAGCCTTTCCTCTCTAGAAGAACTTCTACCCTAGGGTCCCACTTTGCTGATTAATGACTGCTTCTCCAGGACCACTATTTCAAAAAAATCCTGAGTCATGTTTCCATTCACTATCTCTTTCCCAAAAATTTCCTCCTTGACAAATGCTTGCTGCTTTGCATTCTCCCTCTTTCTCCCGCTACCCTCAGCCCATCTCACAAATACACACACACAGTTCTGGAATGTTGAGCCATGATCAAATCAACTCTGCCATTGTGACTGGATGGGGTAAGTCAGTCTACTCCCCAGTGGCTCCCACTAACCATCCCAGTAACTTTTAACCGAAGTACCCCTTGCTGCACGCAGTCCCCTTTGCCTGTTATCTTCTCTCCATTAAAATGCGAATTCCTTGAGACCAAATTCTTACTCTTTGGATTTGAATCCTTAGCACTTAGCTAATAAATACTTCTTCATCCACTCATTCATATTTTCATTATCATCAATATCTTAACCTAAAGGAAGTATTGACTGTGGGAAATTCAGTCAATGTAAGACCAGTTGGGAAATATTTTCGGATGACCTAGCCTTTCAGTTCCCTTCTAATTATATAATGTAGGCAGCAGCATATTCCCCCTACATATTATCCATCTTACTCTACTGCAGCTGGCAGTCCTCCAATCTTAGAAGAGGGTCTCTTAGACAGGTCTACCTTGAGATATGTAGGGTAGTGTTCTACTCCTGGTTGCCACACAGAAAAAGCCTCGAAGGGGAGAATTGTGCTTCGTAACAATTGTGTCACACTGTTATATTGGGTTTTTTAATTTACGAAATGCTTTCCTTGCAACGACCCTGTTGCACTGGGCTTGGCCTCACTCAGTCCAGTCACCTGGTAATCTAGCTTTGATACTGAAATGAAACAAGACATTTTTAAGTCTTCAACAGTTAACAAAAAGGAGATTTATTTAATCATAATGGGAAAAGAATATTTAACAATGATATTCATTGAGGACACCCAAAGTTGATTCTCTTGAACAAAGCCAGCCGTCAGAATGAATAGAGAGTGCTAGGCCTAGAATGAGGAAGACTTGATTTCAAATCTGGCCTTAGACACTCACTAGTTGTGTGATATTGGGCAAATCACTTAACTTCTATCTGACTCAATTTCTTCAACTATAAAAAGGGGATAATAGTAGCACACCTTCTTCCCAGGGTTTTTATTAGGATCAAATGAGGTAGTATTTGTAAAAAGCATTTAGCAACGTGCCTGGCAGATAGTAGGGACTTAATAAATGCTTATTCCTTTCCTCTTCTGCCAAATCCGTTGCCTGACTTGCCCTTTGTGGTCTATTAGCCAAGCATCAAAGAAAGTGTCTAGAGCTTCTTGTATTTGTTTTGTACTTAGGAGACTAAGAAGTGATATCAACAGCCTGAGTCTTTAGTCGCCTGAGCCAATAAAGTCTTAAGCTTGGTTCTAATAACGTTTAAGGAAAAACTAGCCTCGCCTACATGGGGGCAGAGGTTAGGATATCGCTCCTACCTCTCCTATGAAGGACTATTATCTCTGCTTCCCAGATGAAAAAACTGAAAGTCAGAGAGGTCAAAAGACTCAACTCTGGTCATACAGTTAATAAATGTCAGAGTTGGCATACAGACCCAGATCTTCTGATTCTACATTGAGCATTCCTTCTATGATATTGAGTTGTATTTTTTCTATTTAATTGTATTCCTATTATTAGTACCACGTCAATCAGTTATTTTCCTTTGTTCTCTATGGGTGACAATTCCTTTAAAGATTCATGATTATTTAATCAATATGGGCATTACCTTCCACTACCTACAGTTCCCTACATTCACTTTCTGGTGAGGAATATCTCTATACTTAGGAAGGCCAACGAGGCTCTGGGTCAAGATTTAGGGGTCTTTCCCACTTGATAAGATTTTACCAGAACTTGCGTTGTACTGGCATAGCCATTGAGAATACGGGTCATTTCCATGTCATGATGAGTTCAATTCAATTTCATTCAACAAACATCTGATATAGTTATAGCTTGGGCACCAGGGTAGATGCTGTGGATACAAACACAAAAATAGAACAGTATCTGCCCTCCTTGAGTCTACGTTCTCCTTGAGAACAACATCAGAGCAGATTGCCAGATAGCTAACTAGCTAAATGGATAGATAGAGCATTTATTAATCATTTACTACACGCCAGAAACTATAGTGAAGAGTGGGTAGTGGTACAATATGATATGATATTCTCAGTGTCTGAATTTTATTCTTCTATTCCCAACATTAATTCTATTTTCTTTCGATTAACGACTTAACCTGTGTCAAATCACTTAACTTCTTAATGTGGGGGAGAAGAGAGAGGGAAGGAATTTAGAACTCAAAATCTGAAAAAGGAATGTTAAAATTGTTTCTACATCTAAGTGGGGAAAAAATAAAATACTAACTCAATTTAACATCTTGATTTTCAAGATGCTATTCAAATCTTTTTCTTAACTTTGTCATTTCAATTAATATATCCAATTTTGAAATATTTTCTTATGGTAAATCTTTTTTTTTTTCCCTTGGGTATTTGACGTACTCTTCACTAGACGTTCTTGTTCAAGTGAACATATGAGATGGATAGGGATAGAGAATTTATTTATTTATTTATTAAGCACTAATTATGTGACAAACACTGTGCTAAGTGCTGGATACAAATACAGCAAGCAAGACAGCCTCTACCCTCAAGGAGTTTATGTTCTAATGGGGAATGACAACTTACCAAGGTGAGCTGAAAAAGGGGGAAGAGAGAGTGGCATGGTGCATAGATGTTCAGGAAGTGAGGTCAAGACTTGGTTTCAGGCAATAGAAAGCAAAAGTTCACCTATCAGAGCCCAGCATCCTAGGGCGGAGTCTAATGTTGCAGTAGAGAGGGAAATGGAGGTGATAATAGGAGTGGAGGAGGCATGATGTGGAGAATAGCTTCACAAGAGTCATTGTTCACCTCCCTTGAATGTGTGTTTTTTTCTACAACTAAAACACGACGCCTCATGGAAAAATGGTTTTATTTTTCACACGGCAAAAATTTTATCTATTGAAAAATCATTCAGAGTCATTATGGACAGGTCACCTTCTACTTCCCAATAACACATTTTGAACTAAGCTTAACCTCTGTAATAAAGCTGCGCATAATTTTTTCTCCTCAGAATAAGCATCTATTTTTTCTCTTCAAATAGACGTCTATGAGGCACCCAGGACCCCTGCACACATGGGACCCCAGAAAGCTGCCCAATGTTTGAGGTACTTTCTCAAACCTGAGCTCATGAGCCCCCATCAGTATGTTTTCAACCATTAGACCAACCAAAGGTTGTTGTTTGCCCTTCTTTCTTCAAGAGGACCATAACATCAAGGAGATAATGCCATGATAATTCACCATGCGGGTGAATCAGATTTAAGTGAGGGAGAGCTATACAGAGTCACCAGCCTCACTTTCTCCTCCAGAGCCATCTGGGTCCAGTGGCAAGATATAGATCAGAACAACTGGAGATGGCCCTGGATGCAGTGGGCAACCTTGGACTTTTTAAGCTGAGATCTTCAACAGGTCTCAATTTGACTGAGGCAATGCTCATTCATTGATGAAGGCTAGGTAAGAAACGAGGCAGAGAATGGCCTTTTTCACCTAGTCAAAAAAAAAATTGATCTGGAAGAGGAAGACTCAGGGTTTCTGGCCAAAATAGGAATAATTGCTACTTATATTCACTCTGAGCTAATCAGGGCCCAAACAATGACCAAGTGGGGCTTGACCTGGGCCCTACTGTTGGCCAATCAATGAGAGACCAAGTGATTTGGGTTTAAGGCATAGTTCTTAAGAAAAAAATCTAGCCTATAAACCCCAAGATATCTTGCGAGCTTTCAGTGATCAAAATTTACATTCCTTTGGGTAAAGCCCCTGTGGGTAAGAGTATGATGCCATATGTGGACAGAGGGAAAGAAAGAAAGCGAGAAAGAAAGAAAGAAAGAAAGAAGGAAAGAAAAAAGAAAGGAAGGAAGGAAAGGAGGCAGGGAGGAAGGAAGGAAGGAAGGAAGGAAGGAAGGAAGGAAAAAAAGGAAAGAAGAAGGAAGAAAGAGAGAGCTGCCTTGCCAGTTCCAATTTGTTCCCCAGTGGGGCAGCTCCTACTAGTACTCACAGAGGTTGTTGTTTGTCCTTTGTTCTTGGAGAGGACCATGATATCAGGGAGGTGGTGCCATGACATGCAGGTGAATTGATTTAAGTGAGGGAGGGCTGTGCAAAGTCACCAGCCTCACTTTCTCCTCCAGGACCATCTGGGTCCAGTAGACCAACCAAAGGATTTATTAGTTGAAAGCAAAAGACACTTAATGAGGGCCAGCTAGGTGGCGCAGTGAGTAGAGCACCAGCCCTGGAGTCAAGAGAACCTGAGTTCAAATGTGACCTCATGCACTTGACACACTTACTAGCTGTGTGACCTTGGGCAAGTCGCTTAACCCCAATTGCCCTGCCTTCCCCCCTGCAAAATAATAATAATAATAAAAAAAATAAAAGACACTTAATGAAATGGCATAGCAAAATATGTAACAAGAAATATCATCCCACATGCACAGGAATATATTATTCCATAGGTTATAGTGTCCCCAATAGGGGAGGGGACACACAGAGATCACAAATTAGGGAACATATAGAGAGAGACAAATATGTAGGGAGAACATGTAGCAAAAGAAAACATATGAAAGGCACATATACAGGAAATACATATGGCCATGGAGCACACCTAGGTGGAGACAAAGCTTGTCTTGGATGCCACAGAACCATAAATGTCTTCTAATGATGACATCACACTTTTTTCTGTCTCTACTGAACTGCTTTCTCTACTACCATCTTCTAGTCTTCAATTATAGTGCTGCCAAAGTAATTTTCTTTAAACATAACCAGTCTTACTAAAGCAACTCCAGTTGTCTCTCAGACAAAATACAAACACTTTCTGTTCAGCTTTTAAAGCCTTGCACAATGGTGGAGTAGTGAACTGGTCCAACCATTCTGGAGAACAATTTGGAACTAGGCCCAAAGGGCTAAAAAATGGTGCGTACCCTTTGACTCAGTAATACTCCTACTAGATCTGTATCCCAAAGAGATCAAAGAAAAGGGAAGAGGACGTATATGTACAAAAATATTTATGGCAGCTCTTTTTGTGGTGGCAAAGAATTGGAAATACGCATCAATTAGGGAACAGCTGAACAAGTTGTGGCATATGATTCTGATGGAGCGTTATTGTGCTATAAGAAAGAACAAGGGGAATGATTTCAGGAAAATGTGGCAAGACCTATATGAACTGACGCAAAGTATAGTGAGAAGAACCGGGGCGTCTTTGTGCACAGTAACAGCAATCTTGTAATGACCATCAATTGTGAAAGATGTGGCTACTCGGCTCAATATGATGATCCAAGACAATTCCAAAGGACATAACACGAACAAATGCTATTTACCTCCAGAGAGAGAAATGATGAACTCTGAGCACAAATGGAAGTATAAGTTTCTCACTTTCTTTATTTTTCCTGCTTTAAAGAAGACAGTATGGAAATATGTTTGGCATGATTTCACATGTATTAATTGGTATCATATTGCTTGCCTTCTCCATGGTGGGGGTGATGGGGATGGGATTCTCACTGGATCCCTAAAAGGAAAAGACCATGTCTTTGGGACCTGGACCCCAAAGCTCCTAAACCAAGTCTCTGGTGTTCACCTGAGGCCTCACTTATCCCAGTCAATAATCCTTTTAACTGCTCATTCATTTGGGCCCACATTGTCTGACCTGGCCCCACCCCAGGCTAATTGCCACTCCTTAATCCCATCCAGATCTTCCCACTCTCTTTCTGTTATAAAAGTGTTCATTTTTCCCCCATTAAATTGTTCATATTCTTAAAATCTGGCCTGCTTCTATTGGCAACACAATAAACCTTGTCTTTTGGACTGAAAGAAGGCTTGAGTGGTCCAATTCTTTCAAGGTAGACCTGAGCCCTTTGCCCTGTCATTTCAGGGTTCCTGGTACCCCTAAACCACAACATATGGTTCCTTGATCATGAATCTGCCTAATCTCAAGCTCTTCTCCTGCCAAGACCTGAAAGTATGTAGGCCTCTCCTCTCTCTGTCCCTTTCTCTCTCTGCAGTTGGGGTTGCTCTCCAAGCTCCTAGGAAGGCTTGAAGGTACTTTTTGGGCCTGACACTCAAGTTCCATCCAGGTCAGATGATTACTAGGCTGTCTTGGACCCAGGCACATCTTCCAAAGCAGAGAGGATGGATGCCCTATCTGGAATCGTATGCCCAATTCACAATTCCCTCAGACACTAGAGAATCAGGAAAACTGAAGGTGTTTTTTGGTTTCTTGAGGCTTACTCCCTCCCTCTACTGGGACCCTCCTTCAAGGTGTCATCATTTCCCTGATGCCATGGTCTTCTTTGAGAACAAAGGACAAACATAACCTGTAAGTAAACCAAGCTGCCTGAATGGGGACCCAGCTAGTTGGGTAGCTCAGCTCATCCTCTCCCTCTCCCTCTTCCTCTCCTTCTCCTTCTCCTCTCCAAAGGAAGGTAAATTTTGATGGCCAAAGTTGCCCACTTAACTTGAGGTTTACTGGCTAGATGTTTCTTTCTTTCTTTCTTTCTTTCTTTTTTTCTTTCTTTCTTTCTTTCTTTCTTCCTTTCTCTCTTTCTTTCTCCCTTTCTCTCTTCCTTTCTCTCTTTCTCTCTTTCTTTCTTCCTTCCTGTCTTTCTCTCTCTGTTTCTTTCTCTGTTTCTTTCTCTTCTTTCACAAAACCTTAAACTCAGTTCACTCCGAAGCTCATAGAATGGACCACAATAGGTCCCTGCCCAAGCTCCACTTAATGGCTGTATTTTGGGCCTTCCTGGCTTAGAGTGAATGTCAATGTCAACTGTTTCTCTTTGGAACAGCAACCCTGAGGGTCTTCCCCTGCCAGCTTGATTTTTTTTCTTTTTTTCTAATTAAAGGAGCCATCCCTTGACTCACTTCTTAAAGAGACCTGTTCATTGAACGGGTATTACCTCACTCTAAGTGAATACTTGAAAAGGCCTTAGCCTAAAAGGGCCAGGGTTCTCTCCAGTCATCCTGATGAATATCTGGTCACTGGATCCAGATGGCTGTGGAGGAGAAAGTGAGGCTGGTGACCTTGCACAGCCTTCCCTCACTCAAATCAAAGTTAACTGCAAGTCATGTTATCATTTCCCTAATGTCACATAGTCTTCTTCAAAAATGAAGGACAAACACAACAACCTCCATCCCCACACCAGTGCCTGTAGGATCCCTCTTGTCTTCCTGCCTCATGGCCACTGGATCCTCAAAGCTGGACTTAGCAGGACTTCCCTGAGATTTGCCCCAGGTTAGAACTGGAAAAAAAAACAACAATTCCCCCCCCCCAAAAAAAAACCAAACAAACAACTTCAATCTCCAAGACCCTGAAAAAGAAAGCTTTGTGCCAGGCCTCAACTCAATCTAGAGAATCAAGAAAAATTCTTAAGATTCTTCTTCCTGAAGGCCTGGCTCTGACCAGATTAAGGCTATAGTGAAAAGTTAGAACAGCTGAAAAAAAAATCTTAGCAGATTCTGGAGATTTTGTGATTGATCATTAATGAGTTTTGAAACACCTCCTTACAATCCTGGTCACTCCCTTCCCTCACTCCCTTCCTTTGAGTCAAGAGGGTATCTCAGTTTGGAGATTGCAAACAGCCCAGGGTTTTTCTGTTGACTCCTCTCATCCCATATCAGAGAGTTTCCCCCTTCTCCCCCATCTTCAAATTCACCTCACCCATCCTGAGTGGGGAGGGACAGCAGCTACAATGTGGGTCCCACTGGCAATGGCCCTGGCCCCTGGGCATCCAGGTTCAGTGCTCATCAAGGCAGTATGAGATAAAAAGCCAACCATTCTCTGAACTTGGGTAAGCCCACTCTCTTAAAGTTGTAGTTTTAACATGCTAATCATGAGATGCTGGTTCTCTGTGTAATTTAGAAATGCAATCAACAAAGTTGAAGTCACTTGATTGGTAATGGGTTTGTTTCAAGTTTCAAACTGGTAAACTTTTGTATCAGTTATGTCAAGCAACTTTTCATAATTTGGTTACAGCTAAAACAATTTGGCTATCACTTGTGAAAATTGTAAGATTGTTGGTTATTGTTTTAATGCCGAAACCTAAAATTGATAATTGATTACTGTGTATGTGGAAAGGAAGGATTAAGGTGAAAGCCTCATCCAGGTTGGTTCTGCCCATTCAGAGCACTCAGGGCTAGTCAAAAGGCACAGTCCACAGCAGCAAGCCCCTTCTCTGGGGTCCCTGTGGATCTCCCTTTATTATGTAAACTTGCCAAAAAACTTGTTATGGAGTGACGAGTTATGGAGTTCCTAAACGACGAACTTGGCTTGTGTTTCAACAATCCAGCTAGCAGCTGCTGTGGGGGTGAAAGACTAACAAGACCCCAACAACAAGAACGCTACCAGCACGCTGCAAAAGCACAAGTTCTTTTGATCTGCTTAACTAAGGAAAGCAAGGTTAAGGGGTTGACAAGCTTACTTTAATTCGGCATACAAATATCATTCACTTAGTTCAGGGGGAAAGACCAGCACCCTAAACTTCAGAGCAAAATACAAACAAAGTACAAACATCAACAGACAGACCTTGTCTGATTCAAATCCCAACACATAGTTACTGGAGTTTAACTAAGTCCCAACATCTGGGTTTATGAGCTGGAGGGCTTCTTAGCTACAGCTTCCCGGGAGTCTCCAAACGCCACCAAGAGTGAGAGCCCTGCGCAAATGGCTCTGTCTTCTCTTCTTATAGGGTTTCAGACATCATCAAATATCATCTGAATGACCAGAACTCAGGCTGCTATGATTGGCTCTTGAGTTAGCACCTCCCCTTAGCCCCACCTTGGGCCCCGCCTTAGTTATCAATCCATACCCATATAGGTTTCACATCTAATAGGGGTTTGGGCCTGGGGCTTAGCACCTAGTAAGACTCAATAAAATACACTGAATTACTCAAAGGACACAAAAGCCAAACTCTTCAAGGGCACTTGGTCGAACTAAGTGTTAAGAGCCCATTTTGCTTACCAACACAGCTTGCCGAGAATTTGCAAGTATATAGAAATGATCTCTAATGATTGGCTTTTACACGAGGACAAATTTAAATTTGAGATGCAAATCCTGGAAAATTTTTCCCCAAGCTAGTGATTAGTGAAACTTACTGTTTGAGGTAAAAGTGCATGGGACTGTAACTAATTTTGAGTTGTCTGATGGATCATAAAAATCTATCTATAATCAACAGTCAATAATCCACCATCTGAGAGAAATGCCACAAGCTACTCGGAGAAAATGTGATACAGGTGGGAGGTCTACATCTGGAAAAGCTGAGAGGACAGTTTTAACCTCAGTCTAAAATGGGATTCTCCTGGCTCAGTTGCCCCATTGTGTTCCTTTGAATGGAATGTGACCCACCTGGTTATTCCTGAGTCTGGCTATGAGGTGGAACTGATACTGCATGGTTGGAAAACTGAATTAACTGAATTTTAAGGATACCTGTTTTATTCTGTCATACTTGGTATAGATCTTGTCCCTGCTTTATCCTTGTATAGCAAATTTCTATAATCAGAGCAAATGGTCTATAAGCAAAAAATATAAGCACAATGCAAGTGTGTGAGATCTTGCCGTTTTGACTTGAATGTGTAATCATTCCATATCCCAAATTACTGAAATTAAGTTAGAAACATCTTCAGTTTGGTTTGGGGAAGAGAATTTCAGTGCAATCAATTTTCTTAGAGGGCCTAGTCATTACTTAAATATCCTCCCAAGTCTTTTGTTATAATTGGAATAAAAGTCAGTCTCTGGACAGGGGTGGAAAACGTCTACCTCCAAAAGCGTTACTTCCCAATAGCATCTGATTCTCCTAAAGGAATTTGGAATCAGAGTGGAAATTTTTGAGAAAATAGCATGATTGGATAGTCCTGCAGGTCAAATGTAAATGATTTCAATGGGGCTCTTGCACTTTCACTTCTCCCTATATTTTGGTCCTACAGATTTGCTTGTCAGATTTGTGTCTTCCAGACTAGAGGCCATTCACCTATAGTTGGTAGCAAACAGTGGGTACCAGCCTATGTCCACTCATAATCCCCTGGATGCAGCCTGTGCTCATTTCCTGTCGAACTCTTCCCCAGGACCCCTGTGAGGTAGGGACAGCTCTATACCCCTTGCAGTTAGGAAGCAGTGTTAGAAGCCAAGCACTTCACGCCTCACCCCAAAAGAATTTGGGTCCCATTTGTTTGAGGGGGGAAAGATGGGGATGGGATTCATGCTGGACCCCTAAAAGGAAAAGACCATGTCTTTGGGACCTTGACCCCAAAGCCCCTGAACCCTGGTGTTCACCTGAGGCTTCACTTATCCCAGTCAATAATCCTTTTAATTGCCCATTCATTTTGGCCCTCATTGTCTAACCTGGCCCCACCCCAGGCTATTTGCCATTCCTTAATCCCATCCAGATCTTCCCACTTTCCTTCAGTTATAAAAGTGTTCATCTTTCCCCCATTAAATTGTTCCGATTCTTAAAATCTGGCTTGCTTCTATTGGCCACACAATAAACCTTGTCATTTGGATTGAAAGAAGGCTTGAGTAGTCAAATTCTTTCAAGGCAGACCCATGCTCTTTTCTCTATCATTTTGGGATTCTTAGCACCCCTACACCAACAACAAGGGTGGGAGGATGGGAGAGAATTTGGAACTCAAAATTTAAAAAGAAAAGAATGTTAAAAATAAATAAATCACAAATTAAAAATAAATCCCTGCTCAATCTGGACCTAAACTATTTTCCCAGACTCTCTGCACATTACTCCCCATCCCCTCCCCCCAAACTTCAATCTAACCAAACTAGTTTTCTTTTTCCTCACATATGACATTCCGTCATTGATCCCCATGCCTTTACATTGACCATCTGATATTCCTTCCTTAACTCTGGCTTATAGGGTCTCTCTCCCTTCTTTTAAAATGCAGGTGGTGCTTGAGTATCATCTACATGAAACCTTTCTTGATCCTCCAAATACTAGTTCTTTCCTTCTCAAACTACCCTGTATTTAGTGAATAGGTCTCTTTTAAGTGAGTCAAAGGATGGCCCCTTTAATCAGAAAAAAAGAAAAAAAATTAAGCTGGGAAGGGAAAACCCTCAGGGTTGCTGTTCTAAAGAGAAACAGTTAGCTCTAATCCAGGAGGGACCAAAATACAGCCATTAAGCACAGCTTGGGCAGGGACCTATTGTGGTCCAGTCTATAAGCTTCAGAGTGAACTGGGTTTAAGGTTTTATGAAAGAAAGAGAAAGGAAGGAAGGAAAGAGGGAGGGAGGGAGAGAGGGAGAGAAGGAGAGAAAGAAGAAGGAAGAAAGAAAGAAAAATAAGTCTGTCCAGTAAAGCCCAAATTAAGTGGGCAGCTTCTGGCCATCTCTAAGTGAGTACATGAGAAAACCTTAGCCTAAAAGGGCCAGGGTCATCCACTGCATCCTGGGGCATCTCCAGTCGTCCTGATGAATATCTGGTCACTGGATCCAGATGGTTCTGGAGGGGAAAGTGAGACTGGTGACCTTGCACAGCCCTCCCTCACTTAAATCAAAATTAACTGCAAGTCATGTCATCATTTCCCTAATGTCATGGTCTTCTTCAGAAATGAAGGACAAACACACCTTGTATTTAGCAATTCTAAATAGATTTGCATTTATTAATTTTAGATTTATGCTGTTGATATTGTATGAGTACTTGTTATCTTCTCCATTCTGACTCAAACTCTGTGAGGAAGAATTATTTCATTCTTTGTATTCCTAGTATCTGGAATATAGTAGGTGCTTAAAAAATTATAATTTACTGTTAACTGACTTGTTATGCTGCTTCTATCTTGCCTCCCAGAATAGCCCTCCGGCTATTTTAGCCTTTCTGTGATGCAGACCCTAGTCATGTAAATAGAGAATATCTTGGGCTTTAAAGTCAATGTTTTGAACTGTGGTCTCTCTTTGCTACTCTTTGCACTCCATCTCTTATCTGAGTTATGGTTGGATAATTGCTTTTTATTTCTGTTATACCCCCATAATGGCAAATCATTCCTAGGGGCTCTACTTAGCAAAACTTCAAAGCATGGGGTAAGAAAACTACTCTCAGTTCCCCATTATACCCTTCATGTTCCACACTAATCACAAGGCTAAACTGGGTGAAAAAGACTGGAAAGGGTTACTGACCTTTGCCCTACCTCTGCCTAGTAAGAAAATCACTGCCTTCCTAATACTAATGGTAAACAGATTGGTAAATACTTAACAAATGACCTTCTAACATAGCATCTCTCTTCCCTAGAATTGTGATTGTCAGGTTTACCTTTTTTTCAGTGAAGAATGTTCTACTGTTTTTTGTTATTGTCCTTTTATAATAGACACAAATTTCAAAGATGTGTTTGATATTTTTTTTTCACTTAACTGACATTTAAGGAGGGGGCCCTGGCCAGCCATCTCTTCACTTCCCACTGAGCTGCCCTCTTTTGGATGTCTTTTAACTTTTCCATCATGGCTGTCTCGCTGTAGACCTTCTTCCCTTCCATCTCCATCCCTTTCAACTTCTGTTAGTGTGTTATCATCCCTCATTATGATGCCATTTAGGGTGCTAGGATCCCTGAAATGTCGGGGTACAGTGTGGGCATCCACCTGGAATGAATTCACCAACTCAAGCTGCCTCCCAGTCAAGTGTCAAGATTTATCTTAAAGCCAATAGTAACAGAGAGGGTTCCCAGTGAACCTGCAACTTAATGGGGTTATATACAAAAGGGACAGTGAAAGGATCTGGATAGGCTTAAGAAGTGGTAAGTACTCTGGGGTGGGCCCTGAGCACAGTGAAAGGATGTCTTGTAAACTAATTAGGTAATCTAGGTGAGCTGGGATAAGCGAGTTGCCTGGAGCAGAGGCTCCAATGATCTGGGCTGCTGAAGTGTATGGTAGAATTCAAGGACTGGTTTGCTTTCAAAGGATATGGTCTTTTCCTTTTAGGGGTCCAGGTCCCATCTCCCCATCAATTAGATCATAAGCTCTTTGAGGGCAAAGATTGCCTTTCTTTTTCATATTTACATCCCCAGTGCTTAATACAATGCCTGGCACGTAGTAGGTGCTTAATAAATGTTTATTGATTGATTGACTTGGTCATATATAACAATTTATCTCATTCTGAATGTAGAGTTCATTGCCTCTCTCTCAGCACGTAGGTACCATGTTTCATCAAGAGAATCATGGTTGGTCATTGTATGGAACTGAGTTCCTAAGCCTTTCAAAATTGTTTGTGTTCACAATGCTGCTGCTTTTATATAATTTGTTCTTCTGGTTCTGCTCACTTCACTCTGCTTTAGCTCAGACAAGTCTTCCTGAGTTTCTCTGAAGCCATCCCTTTCATCATTTCTTAGGGCAAATATTCTTTTGAAATATAGATTTGGTATCACAACATTTGGTGTGGGGGGGAGGGGGAGTGAAAAATGTCTCAGAGAAACTACACTAGACAGGCAAGCTGCCAGTTGTTTATCTTATAGATTCTGATAAGTCCCTTTCCCGAGCACTTTGTAATCTGGTTACCGCCAGGATAGAAAAAAAAAATTACATACTTCTGAATACAATGGAGGTGGAAATTGTTTTCCAGAAGATCCATATTTTTCCAATAAGTAGTCTCCGAGAGTGCTAATTTCACCCATTCACGTCAGGAAGAAATATTTCACTTGTGATAGCCGTGGTGGGGGTGGATTGCGTTGGGTTCAGTTGTCCTCTTCTGACTCAGGAGGGCACAATAGCTCACCCTCTTTAGTTACAAAGAGAAAAGATCCCCCTACCCCATTTACCACTGTCATGGTTTGGAAGTAAAGCTTTTCCTATACAATAAACACCAGCACATTGAGGGTGTCTTGGGGAATCTTAGGAGCCCTGTGGCAAAATCACTACAGAAACACCCTCCCTAACTTCAGCCTCACCACCACGGCACCAAATAGGCATAAGTACCTAGATAACTAGAGTTAAAGTCACTTGACTTGCTCTGCCCACAGTGAGTTATTTTCTACCTCATGGGTAAACTGAGGAACATTTTATGATAAATTTTCCCCTCTTCCAAGTTAGGGTTGCTGTACTCTTACTACTCTCCCCTAAGGGCCAGAATTAAGCTCATTAAATACTTTGGAGTCACAAGATATTCTAGCACTCGAGCTATCCAATGAATGTTGTTTATGCCTTTCTTAGAGTTCCGGGCATGCATTGAAGTTTCTTGGTTACCAACTGACAATGGTCAAAGGTTATTTCCTTCACCTTGTGCTCAGAACCCTAATTGCAGGGCAAGTTAGCTGTTTGGTAAGCAGTAGGTGAGGGAAGATGAAGGTTTTGACTGAGGAGAGTCATCAAGCACACTAAAGAACCGATCTGCATTTGTGAACTTTTTATGCTACGTTTTTTTTTTTTCTGAAAGGTTGTGGAATCTCTAGGAATTATACAAATATTATCTCATTAGTATAGTAATAGAATGATCCCATTTGGACTTTGTGTAGGATATCCATGACACCATTAGTAGACATAAATGTGAGATCAGCTTGTCAAATAATCCCCAAAATTGTGAGCATCAGAGACAGGGGCATTTGGGGTAGCTAACTTCAAGTCACGGATCCACATCTGAGAATAGTTTGAAGGATGCCTTAGGTCCCAGACCCTTGGTTTTCAGAGGATTTTCAATTTTGCCTCATCATCCAAGATAGCAGGCAGTGCACCATTAGAAACGCACAAATTTCTCCCAGAAAAGGAGAATCAAATCAGGACAAGAAGGGAAATTAAGAAGTCATTTAACTAATCCTAAGATTGAATAGAAGTTATATGTTCTCTTTTTAATTGAGAAGCAGGGTGGTATTTTGCTAGAATAGTAGGCCTGGAGTTAAGCAAGATCTGCATAAAAATCTGCCTCTGACACTGACTGTATGACCCTGGGTAGGTCACTTCTCTCTGGGCCTCGATTTCCTCATCTATAGAATGGATTTCTAATACCTGTAATATTTACCTCACAGAGATTTTGTAAAGATGTAATGAAAAAATGCAAGTAAAATATTTCGCAAACCATAAAGCACCGAATAAATTTCAGTTGCTATTATTAGTCGGACAACCACTGTTCTGGGGAAACAAAAAATATTCACGTGTATAGTGTAGGTTCATAGGATTTAGAGCTGAAAGGGACATTGGATATCATCAAATCAAACCTTTTCATTTACAGATGAAATGGAGGCCCTGAGACAAATTGCTCCTACCTAATGTCATGTGGCTAAGTAGTGGGTGGAGCAATTGACCTTCGGGAGTCAGTAAAATCTAAGTTCCAATACTGCTCAAATACTAGCTGTGTGACCCTGGACAAGTCCCTTGACCTCTTAGCTTTCTTCTCTATAAAATGAAACTTTCCATCCAAAGGAAAACACTTTCATTTGTATAACGTTTATTTTGAGACTCACATTTCCTACCTCACCATATAGCCGTAAGGATCAAATGCAATCACATGTAGGAAGGGCTTTGCACGCCTTATAGTGTACAAATATAAATTAGAAAGAAGATAGAGTAATAAAGAGATCCCATTTGGAATTTGTTTGGGATGTTCTTCATGCTATGTGTGTGCACACACACCCATAGAGACATATATGTATATACACACATACATACATATGACAAATCCTTCATGCCATATATGTATGCCTATACACATATATCCACATTTGTGCGTGCGTGTGTGTGCGTGTGTGTGTGTGTGTGTGTGTGTGTGTGTGTGTAGCAGAGCTAATATTCAAACTCAAGACTTCTGTCTCATTCTGCGTACTGAAGGCCCCCTGGATTCTGAGAAGCTGTAGCTTCATCTATTTAGACCTCAGAGCCCATCCAATCTAACTCCCTCATTTCTGAGACTAGCAAGGTTAAATGATAATAGCTTACATTTACATAGCGCTTACTATGTGCCAGACGCTGTGTCGAGCATGTTACAATTATCATCTCAGATCTGCATAGCAACCCTGGAGGTAGCTGCTGTTACTATCCCCATTCTGCAGGTGGGGAAACTAGGCAAACAGAGGTTTAGTGACCTGCCCAGCTAGTCACACAGCTAGTAAGGATCCGAGGCTGGATTTGAACTCGAGTCTTCCTGACTCCAAGCCTAGACACTCTATCCTATATCTAGCTGTCTTGCCTGAGGCCACACCAGTAGTAAAAGTCAGAGGCAGGATTTGAAATTAATCTTGCTCTCCCCAAGGCAAGTGCTATTGCCACAGTACCGTGTTATTTGGGCAGTTGTTTTATTCCTGAGCATGATTGGGTGGATTTATGCCCTCCAAGGGCAGGACATGACTTTACCAATAGCAACAGATACTAACTTTGATGCATCAGTGGATCAGCATGGGTACTCATCAGCCATCATGGGTACTCCCTCCTCTGCTGCTAATCACAACCCCTCTATTCCTTCTTATCTTGTGTGATTCTTGCCTGTGTCCTCCTACTAATACTCCATCAAAAAAAATGTAACTTCCTCTAGGTGTTTTTAATATTGTATGGATACTACTAAAGCACTCGGTTGACCTTCTGATATTTCTCAGCCACTTTTTTTTTAAGGCAAATCTGTTTTTGATTTTGTCTTTTGTGTCACATCTCCCAGCAACTCATCAGCATTGGTGATCAAGGCTTTTTTTTGCAATCACACGGAGCCTTTGGGCTCCCTTTGCAATTCTCATTATTTTAAGATCATGATGTTTTCTGAGTCTCATCTGCATATTCAGTAACTATGAGAAGGTCACCATTTCAAAACTGAGCTTTTGCAGCAGGGAGCACCAGTGGGGTCATGGAAGGCACTATTCAGTTTCTTTAATGTGATCAGTGTCTTCTATTGAATTCTGGGCCCAACTCTGTTCCTTTTCGTTCCTGTCCAAGATGCACGTACTGATAGACTAACTCATCTAACTCCTTGTTGTAATTTAAGCGATATATGCTCTTTATCCAGTAGATTTTCTTTGTGTGAACTGCTAGGCTAATCTCTTAATCTCTTTTGAGTTTCAGGTATCATGAATTTCTTTGAAGGTCAGGTCTGCAGAGTTTCTAGGCTTGATGTAATCAGCACACTGTCTTCCAAAAATAGGAGAGAACCTTACCATCTAAAGGAAAACTGTCATCTATCTAATGGCTATTGTAAAACTCCTACTACCTACCTCACAGGGTATCTATTAGAATCAAATGCAGTACAGATACAAAGGGCTTTGCAAGCCTTAATGTGTTATACAAACACAAGCTAGTAAGAGTAATAAAAGTATTGTATTTGAACTTTGCATAAAATATCTTTCATGATATTGTAAGCAGGTCTAGGTAGACAGAGCTTTGAGAACATCTAGTTAAGCTCCTTCCTTTACAGATGAAGAAAGCGATGCTCAGGAAGTTTTGGTTAAGTGACTTGCCCATGAGAACTCATTAAATTGTTCATATCCTTTGATCCAGAGATCTAACTAATTGGCATGTACCCCAAGGAAGTAAGGCCCCAAGCATACCAAAATATTCATAGCACCACTTTTTGGGTAGCAAAAAATTAGAAATTGAAAGGATGTTCAAAATTGGAGACTGGCTGAACAAACTGTGGTATATGAACATAATGGAATATTCTTGTGCCTTAAGAAATCATGAATGTTAGGGTAAATGAGGGGAATATGCATATATATATATATATATATATAGGTGTATGTATATATATGTATGTATGTGTGTGTATGTATGTATATGTGTATGTGTATACATATATATGTATATATATATATATATATATAGACAGAGGGCACAGGGTGAGTTGAATATGAAGGGATGATATCTAAAAAAAAATTAAATCAAATTAAGGGATGAGAGAGGAACATATTGAGAGAGGGAGAAAGGGAGAGATAGAATGGGGTAAATTATCTCACATAAAAGCGGCAAGAAATAGCCATTCTGTTGGGAGGGAAGAGTGGGCATGTGAGGGGGGAATGAGTGAATCTTGCTGTCATCAGATTTGACCTGAGGAGGGAATGACATACACACTCAACTGGGTATCTTACCCCACAGGAAAGAAGGAGGAAGAAGATAAAAAAGGGGGGATGATAGAAGGGAGGACAGATAAGGGGAGGAGGTAATCAAAAGCAAACACTTTCGAAAAGGGACAGGGTCAAGGGAGAAAACTGGATAAAGGGGGATAGGTTAGGAAGGAGCAAAATATAGTTAGTCTTTCACAACATGAGTATTGTGGAAGAGTTTTACATAATGATACGCATGTGGCCTAGGTTGAATTGCTTGACTTCTTAGGGAGAGTGGGTGGGAAGGGAAGAGGGGAGAGAATCTGGAATTCAAAATTTTAAAAACAGATGTTCAAAAACAAAAAAAAAAGTTTTTGCATGCAACTAGAAAATAAGATACACAGGCAATGGGGTGTAGAAATTTATCTTGCCCTACAAGAAAGGAAGGGAAAAGGGAATGAGAGGGGAGTGGGGTGACAGAAGGGAGGACTGACTGGGGAATGGGGCAACCAGAATATACGCCATCTTGGAGGTGGGGGGGTAGAAATGGGGAGAAAATTTGTAATTCAAACTCTTGTGAAAATCAATGCTGAAAACTAGATATATTAAATAAATTAAATAAATTTTTTAAAAAAGTCAAAAAAAAAAAAAAAGAAATCATGACTGTGAAGAATTCATAGAAACATTTGAAGACTAGTACAAACCGATGCAGAATGAAAAAAGCAGACCCAGGAAAAATGTATATCGTGACTATAATAATGCCAATAAAAGTAACACCAGAATGCAAGTGAAACTCAGATTAAATGCAGTCTTAAGTTCCAGAAGCCTATGATGAAACATACGTTCCTCCTGTCAATACAGAAGATGGATGGGGTAGGGAGGTGGAGACAATGCTGAATACCACTTATGAAGATAGACTTGGTCTCTGTATCTGTTGATTTTGCTTGACTGTTTTCCTTTGTTGCAAGGGAGGGTTCTGTGGCATGGGGGTGAGGTATTCCAGGAAATAATTGTGTAAAAAAACCAAGACATTGATAAAACTTTAAAACATGAATAAAATTCTACTCTGATGAGTCATTTGATCCTGAAAGTGACCCTGGATTCTCCTTCTGTGTCTGTATCTCTCTCTCTCTCTCTCTCTCTCTTCCCCCCTTTATTTTGTGAATCCCCACACTTCAAAAAAATCCCATAGAATTCCCTTGTCTCCACAGTGTTATAAGTTCTGTTATCTGAGAGACAGGGAAAGTGCTACCCAGGGAAGTGGAAATCCATTGCTTTCTTCACCAAGATAGGCAGCATAGACACATGGCAGGTTGCAAATAAAAAAGATAGGAAGAGCAAAGAAGGGGAATAAGCACGTCTATATCACCTATTATGTGCTAGACACTATGCTAAGTGTTTTAAAAAAATATTCTCTCATTTGATCCTCATAGCAACCCTGCAGTGTAGATGCCATGTTAATATAAATTAGTCAGTAGAATATGGGCCCCCTTCCCAGCTGGATTTCTATGGCACGCTGAAAAAGGTGTTGGAGACTTACATATCTCCAGGGATGCTCTCAAGGAATAAGCACAGTTCCTCTAGCTGGTGTGATGAATCTAATTTCACTCTCCCTGGGTCTCATAACTGTTACTATCAATCCTCATTCTTATTCCAAAGTAATATGTGGCCCTGGATTGTCGAAGGCTATATGCCAACAGAGTGCAGGCTTTGGTAGGTTCTACCAGTCTGGAAAGGCATTTACATGAACCTAATGAGCTATTGTTTGTTTGTTCTAGAAATACTATTCTAGCAAAGTTTGGTCATGAGTCTTGAAGACTGTCTTCTCAGTTACAGAAAGCTTGTAAGAAGGGTCTTTTGGAGCCAGCTCCTGAGAGAGCCAATTATTAAATATTCATTGTGAGCATTCATACCTCAGACACGGCACTCTACAAATGAGGGCTTGATTTATTGTTTTTTTGATTGTCTAGACGTAAGCAAGTGTAATAATTCAAATTAAACTTGAAAGTGTGAGTACATATTTTTTTTTTCCTCCAAAGAGCCCAGTTGTTAAACATTTACCAGCCCTCCCCTGCATTATTCTATAAACATTGCTTGAGCTTAGCATGAGTGCAGGAGAAGGCTCAAGGAATGAAGTCATCTATGGATGGGAAGTCTGGTGACTGGAGGCTAGCAATAATATTAATAATGAACATCAACGAGAACAGTAACTCATATGGTGCTCTAAGCTTTGTAAAGCGCTGCTTTATACCATTGTCTCATTTGAACCTCACCCACCCCTGGGTTACAATATGTTTCTATGGAGGGAGGGCCCCTACTAAAGAAAATCACAGATCCTTCAAGGACTGAAGGGTTTGGTTTGAATTAATCAGAATTCTATTTGGAGATTTTTAAAATAAGGGACCTTAGAGAGAACCTAGTCCAACTAATCCCCTCATTTCACCGATGAGGAAACTCAGGCACACACTGGCCCAGGATTCCGCAGCTGGTTAATGGTCAAATTCAGGTCTCCTGACACCTAATCTGTGCTTTTTAAAAACCAATTTAAAGCCATCTTATCTGTTGGGCAAGTACAGAAAATCCTCAGTATCTAGAGTGATGGTGTTCCAAAAGTTCACTTGTAAGTAAAATGTAAGCTTTGTAAAGGAAAGGAATAAGCATTCATATAGCCCCCATGTGCCAGGCATTATGCTAAGTAAGCACTTTTTTTTTTTTTTACAAATAATACCTCATTTAATCTTTACAACAACCCCCTTTAATTATTATTATCCCTCTTTTAAAGTAGAGAAAAAAATGGAGGCAGGTGGAGATTAAGTGACTTGCCCAGGGTCACACAGCTAGTAATTATCTGAGGCTGGAATTGAACGCAGAATCAATGTTCTATTCACTGTACCACCAGCTCCCTATATATCCTTAAGAACATGGACTGTTTCAGTTTTCCAAGGCCCAGCTGGCAGGCCTAGCATGTAGGTAGCGCTTAACACATATTTAAGCATTGAACTGATTGGAACTCAATTCTTTTCCCCAGAGAAAAGGTGTCATCAGTAGTGAGAAGGTTGCCAGTCTAGGCCACAAAATCTGTATAAGACACAGCATAGCTGAAATGCCATAAATCTATGAGAGAAATAGTAAGAAACTATATACTATTATTGGAGAAGTATCCAGTGTCCAGTATCTTTGCCAAGAAAACCCCAAATGGGGTCATGAAAAGTCAGACACGACTGAACCACAACATATACTATTCTAGCTCTAGGAATCAAATAAAACAGAAGAAAACAGTAAAATTGAAGAAATATTTTTAGATACTTGAAAAATCAGCAGGTTTAATTAGAGGCCAGAGATATAAGTAACAACTTTTTTTTGAAAATAGCACCTGGGGTACCCACTCTCATAGACGGATGCCCAGGAAAACGACCCCAGCTTCAAGGAACTCTGGACACACATGTACTCAAAACTCACAAGCTTTTACTGAGCAGTTTACTTTCACTAATTACTGATATTTTCTTTAACTAGTTAGCCAGAAGGCCCAATTAATTCAAAGTAAAGGGATTTAATTAAATTCTATAAGAAGCCCAACAACAGGTGCCTAAATGTGGGACATAATTTAGCGTAAATAGACACTTCGTCACTGGGAATAGGACATGCACAGGGATCACATATCAGGGCACAGAGGCAAGAAATTCATGTCACTGGGTCACAGGTATGGATAAGCAGCTCTTGAACAGGCTGCCAGTGTCTTCTGATGATGTTGCTGCTCAGCTTTCTTGACTCTCATCCCTGCTGGGTACTGTCCTCTGCTGGACCTCACCTGAGTGTCTCATTGTGTCTGGTGCTTCTACCAGCCTCCCTTTCTGGGTTTCTCCACTGTGATCATCAATCTGATGCTTTTCATGCTGGGTGTTGCTTCCTACTGCTAGCTCCTAGCTAAAGACTACCTATCAGCCATCTCTGTTCTCCGCTACTAGGGCTCAGTGGAAAGAAAGTCTCTCTGATTAGGACAGATTGACAGCTCTTTCATCATATCTGGGAATAGATGAAAACACAATAAAACATCATTTTTATGTAATGACTGATTTTGATTCCTGGGAATTAATGATGAAACATGCCTCTCTCCTATTGGTAGAGGTATGGAATAAGGCATTTTTGTTGGAAGTGGTCAATGTGTCCGTTTGCTTTCCTAAATTGTACTTTATTAAAAGGAAGAGTTTAATAAAGAAAGGGAGAAACAGGGTATGGAGGAACAATCAGTGTTTGGGGACAGGGAGAAGTATTTTTTTTTAAAGATGTGTATATGTGTAAGAAAGACATTGCCTAAGATGGAATTAATTATAAGCACAGAGAAAGAGGAGGGGTACAGTTAGGGAGAGCTGTAAGAATATTTGAGGATCATTCCACTCACAGCTGGCTTATGGGGGGGAAAAGTGGGTGGGTGGTAGAAAAGAGATCATGTTTGTTTATTTCCTCCCACTGGCCACAAGATAGTGTTGTTTTAAGCCCAGGATACTGCCATGACTATTCAGGACAGGCCTGGGGAGATGGCTAAGCAGAGATGGGAGGCCCTTTAACCAGTTCCTCATAAGCCACTGAGATAAGTGGTGAAGTGGATAGCGTGCTGGAAGCAAGACCTACTTTTAGATTCTCTCTCAGATACTTACTAGCCCTAAGACCCTTGGCAAGTCCCTGTAACAACAATACTGCTAGCAGCTGCTGTGGGGGCATAAGACCAAATAACACCAGCACACAGGAGGGACTGCTAGCATAGGTTCTTTGATCTGCTTTTCTAAGGAAAGCAACTTTAAGGGGTTTATAATCTCTCTTTAATTAAACATTCATATATCATCCACTTAGTTGAGGGGGAAAAGTCAGCGCCCTGAACTTCAGAACAAATACAAACAGAAATTACCAACAGAGAAAATATAAACAGAGCAAATCGCACAAATCAACAGACAGGCTTCTAGCTGTCTGACCAAAGCTATACATATATAGTTAGCAGAGAGAGAAGCACCAACATTTGGGTTTTCAAAGCCAGGGGGGCTCCTTAACAGCTACCCAGAGTCTCCACAAAAATACTCTTCCAACGAGTGAGCCCCAAACAAAATGCTAACCTCAGAGTATATATACCCTTTCTTAGGGCCTGAGAGCTTCACACCTCTCAGCACTTCACACCTCTTGAGGACTTCACACCTTCCTCTAGTGACCTAAATAGCAAAAGGATGTGGGCCTCCCTACAAACAAAGGCAAGAGTCAATCAAAGGCACTTGATTGCCTTGATGCTGAGAAACACTCCAAAAGAAAAACCAGTAAAAAGTCTCACTTTGCTTGCCCATTCAGTCCCCTGTTCTCCCAGTCTCAGTTTCTTCATCTGAAGAAAGGGAATAAGAATAGTGCTCATCTCACAGGAGTGTTGTTTGACACAGATAAAAGCTCTTTGCAAACCAAAAAATGCTACATAAATGTTAGCTTTTATTATTATCATTACATGTATCAAGTGTTTGAAATTTGGGTGTTTATAACTTGGAAAATGTTTAGATGGCGTTCCTTTAGAATCCAATTTGGTATACCTGCTGTACTCTTCCTCATGTATTTTGCTTTGAAATCAAAATACCATAAAAAAAGCATTTTGATTTCGAAAACCATTAGTCCCAAATTTTAAAAGAAAAATGGAATGAGTGACATTCCCGCAATTTTGATGACAGACCTTCTGAAAGAAATATTAGCAACAGATGGTGCTTTTTAATAGTAGCTGTGAGGGATGGCCTATTTCCCAAAGAAACCATTGTTCTATATGTTGCTATTTCAGGTCTATTCACATATGAATATTCCTCCAGGTATTACTGAAATAAAAACTAAGTGAAACAGATTAAAAACTATATTTAATGGTCCCAGAAGATCCTATTTCTTGTTCATTTTCTCTGTCTAAGCAGGGAAAGACTGGTCTATTAGGCAAACATGACCTGGAACTCCAGAGTAACAAAAAATTAAGTAAAATAAAAATATCTTTAGGAAATGCTAATGAAGAATTAGGTGATGACATAGTGAAACATAATTGTGAAATATGATACCTTCTGATATCCTCTGATATTCTTTTATTCCTCATGTGGCAAGATCAAATCTCAAGTGCATAAAGGCTCAACTAGTGTAAGTGATACTGAGATTTAAAACAGTGATTAGATGGTTGGTGGAGCTGTAAATTAGCCAACTATTCTAGAAAGCAATTTGGAATTATGAGGGAAAAAATGGCTACACTGTTTATACCCTTTGCTCCCACTACGGGGCATGTATGGCAAGGAAGTAAAGATGGAATGGTCCAATATATGACAAAATATTCATAACAGCATAGTAATGCCTTTTTAAATTAAGAATAGGAAAGACAAAATCCTGTCCATTTTATTTTATTTTATTTTGATTTGGACCTATGGATTCATTGATATAATGAACTCCTGATGAAGAAACTCCTACCATTTATAGTCTTAGAAAGTTGCTTGGAACACTGAGAGTGTGACTTTCCCAGAGACACAGTCAGAATGTGTCAGTGGTAGGATGTTGTGGGGACAATAACCTAACCCCCTGTCCCTATGCAAGTTAAGTTGCCTTTTCCTTCAAAGGTACTGAAATCATCCTTTAAGGTTTGACTAGTTCGGGAGACTAATGGCTCCTGAGCCATTGACATCACTTCCTGATTACTAAGGAACTCCCGATGCTATCTGATGCTTGACTGGCAATGGACGTCAGAGAAACAGGAGGGCTTCGAATCAGTCTAGGTTGACCCCGATCCATATCCGTGTTTAATATCCTTCTTCTGTTATGGCTAAGTAATTCTCCTTCTGTAAACTGTTGAATATCGAATGACTTAAGTGTGTCTCATTTTGTTTCAATATCACACACAAAGTACCAGGGGACTAGCTTGAATTAGGCACAGCCTGGAATAATTGGGATACTTCTAGACAACTGGAACAGATTGCTCTTGTTGGAGCTAGAATGGGCAGGTCAGGGGAACATGGGCCAAGGCTGGCCTCCATGTTTCTGCGATGCTTTAGTGATATCTCTAGAGATGATGGTTGCTTACCAAGAGGCACCCCTTCTATCTCCAGGGAGATGAGAGGGTAAACTGTGGCCACTTAACAAGGAGAAATCTATGTGAATATGCTCTGTATCATTATGAACTGTTCTCTGAAAAAAACCGTAGCAAGATGATGGTTGAATTTGTATGATTTCTTCTATTAGGGAGTAATAGTGGTCTCCAGGCTGACTGGCTGGGAGGCCCTAGGCATGGGCCTACACAGGAGCCTATTTCCTCCATCACCCAGATTGTAATTTTGGGATAGTCTGAAAAAGGGTGCTGAATGATACCCTTTGACCTAGCAATACCACGTCTAGGGCTGTATCGCAAAGCGATCAGAAAAATGGGAAAAGGACCCATATGTACAAAAATATTTATAACAGCTCTCTTTGCAGTGGCCAAGAACTGGACATTGAGGGGATGCCCATCAACTGGGGAATGGCTGAAGAAGTTGTGGTATATGACTGTAATAGAATACTATTGTGCTATCAGAAATGATGAACAGGCAGACTTCAGAAAAACCTGGAAAGACTTATATGAACTGATGCTGAGTGAAGTGAGTAAGAACCAGGAAAATACTGGACACAGTAACAGTCACAGTGTGCAGTGACTGACTTTGATAGACTTAGCTCTTCTCAGCAATGCAAGGACCTAAAACAACTCTAAGGGACTCATGATGGAAAATGCCATCCATATCCAGAAAAAGAACTATGGAGTCTGAATGCAGATTGAAGCAGACTATTTTGTTTTGTTTTGTATGTTTTTCTTTCTCATGGTTACTCCCATTCATTTCAATTCTTCTTTACAACATGGCTAATGTGAAAATATGTTTAATAGGAATGTATACATAAGAGCCTGTATCAGATTGCAGGCCATCTTAGGGAGGGACAGGGGGAGAAAATTTAAAACTTATGGAAGTGAATGTTGAAAACTAAAAATGAATAAATTAACTTATTTTTTAAAAGGCTAAAAAAAGAGGTGTTGAATGAATTGCTTGGGACTTTTGTGGCATTTGAATGGCTTTTGGGAGCCAAGCCATGCGGACTTTGTTAGTAGGTAAAAAGAAAATTGCTTAATTCTCAGGAGTCCAGGGCCCTTTCTGGAACTGGGGATATGGACAAATGTACCCGCCATACTCCAGTTGATTTGCTGAGAACATGGGGTGCTACAGTTTAAAAAGAGAGGCAACTTCCATTTTCACTCCTAAGCTCTGAACTCTCTTTCTGTCTCTCTCTTTCTGCCGGTCTCTCTCTGTCTCCCTCTTCACAGCTGGAGTTAATGGCTGCTGCTTAAACGTAGCAGATGGAGTACGTGTGGCCAGAGAAAAGTCTCTGGGTTTTTGTTGTTATCGCTATTCTGTTGCTTTGGGTCTCTTTAAGGGCATATGTGGGCAGTCCTGAGCTGATGTGCCTTGTGCATTCAAGTTGTCAGGGGTTTCTGGGTCCATCAACAGGGGCTAACTGACAGCAGGAGAACTCTACTGCATTGGATGCCCACTGACAAGAAGAGGCAACGGTCTCAGATGGGCAGCCAGAATCCATTAGTAGTTCCCTGAGTCATCCCACCCGGCAAGCGGTGACCTTAAGGGCCATAGTGGATGAGCCAGAGTCAGTGGCACTGTGACCTGAGGCACACAAACCAGAATGGGGGACAGAGTCAGACCCCAACTCCTGCCGCAGAACAGAAGAGTGGAAGTTCAGTCACTCACTCTGTTGCTTAAGCTGACAGACCACCCATGGGTACCTCAGAGGCAGGGCAGCTTCGTTCAGCTCAGTCAGCTCAAGGTGTCCTTAATGTATAGCCTTCTCCTTCTAAGTAAACCTCCTTTTGTTAACTGTTGAATGACCCTGGGCAAGTCAGTTAACCACTCTTTGCCTCAGTTTCCCCATCTGTAAAATGGGGATAATAATAGCACCTACCTCCCAGAATTGTGAGGATCAAGTGAAATTATTATTATGAAGTGCTTCGCACAGTGCCTGGCACATAGTAAGCACTATAAAAATGCTTCTTTTAAATTATAATCATCGTTATCATTATTATTATTATTAATTATTTATTATTACTACCATTCTGGGATCAAATATAAACTGCCAGAGGATGGGCCTAGAGCACAGGACTTAAACTCAGGCCTTGCTGCCTCTCAAATAATATTTTAGAAATATACTTCACCTTCTTTCTAGGCAATGTGCAATACAGCAAAAAACAAAAAAAAAAATTACAGATGGAGAAGGGAGAGATTGAAAATTTCTTGTTATTGTTCCCTCGTTTTCAGTCATGTCCGACTCTTCATGACCCCATTTGGGTTTTCTCGGCAGAGATACTGGAATGGGTTGCCATTTTCTTCTCTAGCTCGTTGGACAGATGAGGAAACTGAGGTAAACAGAGTTAAGTGACTCAAGATCGAGAGACAATTTTAAAGAGAGGCATACAAAAAAGGAAGAAAAAGTGGGAGCGATTGAAGTAAGTAGAAAGAGGAAGAGGAGGAAAATAGATAAACCGAGGGGGAAAATTTAGTAGGATCTGAGGTATAAGCTAAGTACTCTTGTCATAGTTGCCTGTTTATCACCCAGCTTTGAAATGCTAATTAGCTAATTAACCACTTTCACAGTTCTTAAATTGTCCTTTATCCTTTAGCCTTTAAAGCAGCCCCGCTCAATGGGACAATCACAGCAGTCCACCCAGTGAAAAGTTATTCTCCGAGCTGCTGCGGTAGCCCCAGCAATGGTACCCCCTGTTCCGATAAAATGAAGCCTAAGGCTGGATCTGGCAAAGAAACCAGTGGTTCCCAGACCCGTATCCTGCAGGGAGAGTCTTTTTTCCAATACTTTTCAAAACTATGATCTCTGCCCAAAGGGATAACCTTCTGTCTGTTTGCATAATGTCCCTTCCACAGCTGATTTCACTATACCCTCTTTTGCATAAAGTAACCAGGGCAGAGCACAGGATAGAATAAATCTCCTATAACTAACTGACCTACAAGTGGGCCTGGACCAAATATTTAATTGCCAACAGTGATCTGATGGCTTTAATTTTAAGCCACATATGGCTCTATGCATCTGTATACACATGTCCATATTAGATTGTGCATGGTCACATACAGAATCATTTCAACATGGAAAACCATTTTTCAGATCCAGATGAATCAAGCCATACCACTGGGAGACATTTCTTTGCCAAATAATTACCTTGCCTGTGTTATAAAGAAATTTATCAAACCCATCAGCTAATCTTCCAGATTTAGCGAAAGTATTTAAGTCAACAGGAGGCTCAATATGCAGTTGGCTGATTGTCTGGGCAGTGAGCCCAAATGAGTCTGAGTGCATTTTTCTCCCATATTTATTTTTAAATGGATATTTTAAAAATTATGATTCTATCATTAATTATATAAGCACTAGTGAATCAATATATTTTAAAAAATGAAAGAGCATATGGCTGGGTAGTTAACAGCCACTGTATCAAGAGAATGTACTTTTCCATGCTGGTGACAAGAGTACCAGAATCATCAGTAAAATGTTCTGGCCTGAATGATAGGTCAGAGTCTGTCTGTTTCATCTGCTACTTGGCTATCTGAATGGTTGAACTGAATTTTCTCCACAATGCATCCACAGTCTTAAGTACAAGGAAAAATAAAATCTTGCTCTCTAAGGAGTCTGCATGGAGGCATTGCATTATGCATTTGAATGGGCCTCATCCTATACAACATACTTTAGGCCTTTGATATTAATCCAATCCATTCTGTCAGGAGATCGGGAACATTTCCTTGGTTTGGGAAATTCTACTCAATGAGCATTCATTTTATGACCAGTATGAGTTTGTAGTGTATAGTGCCCAGTGTCTTGCTTGCAGTAAATATCAGTAAATAGGTAGTGATTAATAGATAACTCTTAATTGATATAAAGAACATAGGAAACTTTAAAAAAATTTATTCTATACTGAAACACCAAAAAAGAGCATTTCCATACACGTAGCAGCAAACTTCTAAAACAAATGAACAACGACAACAAAAAGCCAAATAGGAAAAGAAGATTCTATATGAAACTATGAATCTCTATTTCATCCTGCTTTCTTTTTAAAGAATATAATAAATTACAAATCAAGCATTATAAAACGATTCTACTTGTCTCTGTTTCCCTCTGAACTTCCTTTTGTTTATGTAGCATGGTGTCTGGCCCATACTAAGGGCTTACTCAATACTTGTTGAATATTTTGTGAGTTTTTAAAAAATGCAGCAATGTTTCTCCTTTTGGGGAACACCTGCACAGCTGTCTTCCTCCTTTAGTCGCCCTCCCCCCATTAAAAAAAGAGAGAAAGTTGGAAAAAAAAGAACTTATAAGAAATAAGCATAATCAAACAAAACGAATCTATACATTAGCCATGTCCGAGAGTATATATCTGCCCCTTAAATCCATTACCATTCTGTCAGGAGTTGGGGAACATACTTTATTATAGACCTCTGCAAACATGGTTGGTCACAGCATTGATCAGAATCCTTAAATCTCTGAAAGTTGCTTCTTTTTTCTTTTACAATGTTGTATCCTTGTATAAATTGTTCTCCTAGTGTTTCCTCTGCATTGGTCAATGCGTGCAAACCAAAATTTTCTAAAATCTTTTTCTTTCATCATTTCTTATGCCTCAATAAAATTTCATTATGTCCATATCCCATCATCTGCTCAGTCATTCCTAATTGTCTGAGAGGCATTCTAAGGTGCCCCCTTAGATCCTACTTACATATTTCTTTCACTTTTTTGCCTTTCAATCTCTCCTCCAGGATCAGGAAGTTTATTTTGCTGTCTAGATTCCCTCCTTTGTATTATTCTCACTTAACTGCCTTCCTCCCCGTTTCTCTGTCAAGTTTGGTGTATTTCTACATCAAACTGCGTGTACATGTTCAACCCTTCTTTATCTATTTCAAATAAGAGTAAGGTTTAATTGAGGCCTGCTCCTTCTACTCTTTCCTCCATGTTTGTATTTCTTGATAATTTCTTGAAAGATGATATCTAGTCTCTTTTTTTGATCATTGCTTTCAGGTAGTCCAATAATTTTTAAATTATATCTCTTGGATCTATTTTCCAGGTCAGTGGTTTTTCCAAGGAGATATTTCACATTGTCTTCCATTCTTTCATTCCTTTGGTTCTGTTTTATAATATCTTGATTTCTCATCAAGTCACCAGCTTCCACTTGCTCCAATCTAATTTTTAAGGTAGTATTTTCTTCAGTGGTCGTTTGGACCTCCTTTTCCATTTGGCTAATTCTGCCTTTCAAGGCATTCTTCTCCTCATTGGCTTTTTGGAGCTCTTTTGCCATTTGAGTTAGTCTCTTTTTTAAGGTGTTGTTTCCTTCAGTATTTTTTTGGGTCTCCTTTAGCCAGTCATTGACTTGTTTTTCATGGTTTTCTCACATCCTTCTCATTTCTCTTCCCAATTTTTCCTCTCCTTCTCTAATTTGCTTTTCCAAATCCTTTTTGAGCTCTTCCATGGCCTGGGACCAGTTCATGTTTTTCTTGGAGGCTTTTAATGTAGGCTCTTTGACTTTGTTGACTTCTTCTGGCTGTATGTTTTGGTCTTCTTTGTCACCAAAGAAAGATTCCAAAGTCTGAGACTGAATCTGAGTGCGTTTTTGCTGCCTGGCCATGTTCCCAGCCAACTTACTTGACCCTTGAGTTTTTTGGCGGGGTATGACTGCTTGTAGAGTAAAGAGTACCTTGTTCCAAGCTTGAGGGGATGTGCTGTTGTTTTCAGAGCTATTTCTATACAGCCAGCTCTGCCTCACCAGCACTTCTCCTTCCCCAAGAACCACCAACCTGGACCTGACTCAGATCTTCAGCAGGCTCTGCAGTCCTGCTCTGATCTGCCACTTAATTCTTCCCACCAGGTGGGCCTGGGGCCAGAAGCAACTGCAGCTGTAGTTCTGTAGCTTCAGCACCCCCACTCTCCCCAGGGGGGTGGCTGAACCATGGACTCTTTTCACTCTGTCCCCCGCAGCTTTTCCCACTAACCTTCTCTGTCATCTTTGGTGTTTGTGGGTTGAGAAGTCTGGTAACTGCCATAGTGCAATGATTCAGGGCACTAGGGCCTATTCTGCCCAGCTCCCAGGTCTGGTTGGTCCAGGTGTGGGTCACGCTGGATTCTGCTCTGCTCCGCTCCCAGTTCTATGTGATAGACCTTACCCCGTGACCACCCAGGCTGTCCTGGGATGGAGCCCTGCTTCCCTCTGCTATTTTGTGAGTTCTGAAGTTCTAGAATTTGTTCAGAGCCATTTTTTATAGGTGTTTGGAGGGACCTGGGTGGGGAGCTCATGCAAGTCCCTGCTTTGCAGCTGCCATCTTGGCTCCGCCCCCCTCCATTAGTATTTTTCAAGTAAACTTTCTTATAGCTAGCACTATTCAAGTTTTGGTCACTTTGGTTTTCTTAAATCTCCATAATGTTTATTTGATACCAAAAATGGTATTTCTTAGCTATTTTGTGTAGTTTAGTTGAAACAGAACCATAATTAGGAATTCTTGTGCTATGGGCACATTCAGGTGAAAAGGAGTAGGGTCAGGGTACCCTACAGCAGCGGCAGAGGGAGTAGTCACAATTCTGTGGCAGTTGTGCCCCAAAGAAGTTGGTCTTTGTCCTCTAAGAAACTGGGGGAGGAGGCAGGACACTGAGAGTGGTAGCTTTGAGGCAATTGTACCACATGGTGGTGTGGGGTGGCAGAGGACTATAAAGCAAAGTGTGGGGATGGCAGTCTTTGTGGGGACTAGATGTTGGTGTTATGGGAAAAATACTTGTTACTCAGCATTAGTTATGGCTCTGGTTATATGCTATATTAAGTTTAGAATTATTCTGTATAAAGATCGTTACCATGAAATATTCAGTGAGATAAATCTCTTTCCTCATCATCTTGGATCATTAAACGCCCCATTACTGTATGTCCCATGCACACTCAATAAATATTAATTAAGTGAATAGGCTTAAAATTGCAGAACTTGATAAAAGGGCAAAGATGTCGAGATATCTAATAGTCAAGCCCCCCTGCCATTAGGCTGATCAGCCCACAAACCAGCTGAGGCAATCATTGTTTATTTTCTTCAGAATTTTTTGGGTCTCCTTTAACTTGTTGACTTTTTTTTCATGGTTTTCTTGCATCGCTCTTGTTTCTCATTCCAGTTTTTCCCCTACTTCTCTTCCTTGCTTTTCCAAATCCCTTTTGAGCTCTTCCATGGCCTGAGACCTATTCGTATCTTTCTTAGAGGTTTTTGATGTAGGTTCTTCGACTTTGTTGACTTCTTCTGGCTATATGTTTTGATCTTCTTTGTCACCAAAAAAGGAATCTAGAGTTTGAGTTTGGGTCTGAGTTTGAGTCTGAGTTCATTTTTACTTCCTGTTCATGTTCCCAGCCAACTACTTGACCCTCGAGCTTTTTGTCAGGGTATGACTGCTTGTAGGGTAGAGAGTACTTTGTCCCAAGCTTTAGGGTCTAAGCACTGCTGTTTTCAGAGCTACTTCTACTCCACCATCACTGCAGGCTCTGTCACGGCAGCACTCCTCCTCCCCCAAGAACCGCCAACCAGGACCACAATGCAGATCCAAGCAGGACACAGCAAGAGAACCTGCCTCTGTGCTCACAAAGTGCTCCTTGCACTCCCACTTTGATCCACTGGTAGATTCCTCCCACTGAGCCAGGGACTCGGGAAGCAGCTGATGCTGGAGCTCTGGAAGCAGCCTCAGGAGCTCCCTGCTGCTGCTACAGCCACCGCTGTACCACTTCCTCCACCCCCAGAGCTGGCGGATGTACCACTCTGAACTCGATCACACAGTTTCCCACTAACCTGCTCTTTGGCATTTGTGGGTTGAGAAGTCTGGTAACTGCCACAGCTCAATGGCCTATTCCAGAGATAGACCCTTCCCAGAGACCATCCAGGCTCTCCTGGGCTGGAGACCTGTTTCCCTCTGCTATTTCATGGGTTCTGCAGCTCTAGAATTTGTTCAGAGCCATTTTTACAGGTATTTGGAGGGATTTGGGGGAGAGCTTAAGCAAGTCCCTGCTTTCCAGCTGCTCAATGATTCAGGGCACTAGGGCCTATTCTGCCCAGCTCCCAGGTCTGGTTGGTCCAGGCACGGGTCATGCTGGGTTCTGTTCCACTCCACTCCCAGTTCCATGTGATAGACCTTACCCTGCGACCACCCAGGCTGTCCTGGGATGGAGCCCTGCTTCCCTTCTGCCATTTCGTGAGTTCTGCAGTTCTAGAATTTGTTCAGAGTCATTTTTACAGGTATTTGGAGGGATTTGGGGGAGAGCTTAAGCAAGTCCCTGCTTTCTAGCTGCCACCTTGGGTCCCTCCCACCTCCCCCCGCCACAATCATTGTTTAAAGATCAACAGAACGGAGATGCTCCAACCTCACTGGGTAACTTGTTTCAACACTTATTATCTTGTGGTCAAGAACTTCTTTCTTATGCTTTTGTGAAACTATGTGATTTCTGCAATATGAGTCAAATTTCTGTGGAGGTTGTAAAAAAATGGGCTTGATGCACCTTATAATAACTTCGAAATCAATATTTAAAAGTATTTACTAATCATCATTTAACCATTTTTTCTTCAAACTACATGCCACTAACTTCTTTAGCTCATAAAATTTCCCTTCAGGTCCTTTAGTTATCATTAGAAAGGCATCAAGAGATGTGAGAAGACTAGTCTGGGTTCAAATCCCTCTCTGCCTACACTGGATGACTGACAATGGACCAGTCACTTAAGTCTCAGTGGTGCTAAGGGATTTTTAATGCTTTTCAGTCAATCAGCAAGCACCAAGTTAATGCTTACCATGGACCAGATGCTGCACTATATGTTAAAGAAAAGTCTCAACCTGTGTCTGTGGAGTGACTTTCCATACTAGAAGTTTCTCATGCTCTCTTACATCAAAGGTCAAGACCAAAAAAAAATCATTGTTCTTTATTGGAATGTTCTAGGTTTCTTCAAAACCTTCCTCAAACATTGGGAATAAAGCTGGACAAATGTACAACAGAGACTGAACAGGCTGAGGTGTGGTCTTTTCTTCTGTGAGACTCGAAGTTTTTCTTCTTATTATTTTATTTTGACACAGTAGATGTGTCCCCACAAGCACATAAAGACACCTCTCTGCAAAATCCCATTTCCAAAAAAACAGTTAAGCAAAACTGTCTAAAAGAGGGATTGTAGGGGCAGCTAGGTGGCGAAGTGAATAGAGCACTGGCCTTGGAGTCAGGAGGACCTGAGTTCAAATCTGGTCTCAGACACTTGACACTTACTAGCTGTGTGACCTTGGGCAAGTCACTTAATCCCAATTGCCCTGCCTTCCCCCCTCAAAAAAAAAAAAGAAGCCTTTACCAAAAAGACAGTGGCAAAAACCCATTGTGTTTGACCCATTTGAAGTTGATGAAGCTAGAATTGTTTGTTAAATTCTACTCTTCAGGCCAATGCTATTTATTTTATTTTAATTCAGAGTTTTCCACCAACTTAATATGTTCAAAAAGTACGGAAGTATTAGTATGCAGTCTTGCAATCTGACAAATGTTTGTATTCTGTAACTTTTGTAAATTATGCAAATGATCCAAATTATTTGGCCAGGAGTAACGTCAAATGAGAAGCTCTGTAAATGCCTACTGAATCTCCTCCCTGCCCCAACCCATAGCTCTTTATACTCTCATTTAGACATTTTGTCTGCCGAATATCTTGTCTCACCTGCTGACAGGGAAGTGCAGTGTCAAATTCTGCCACGGTGAAGAAGCAAGATGGGGTGTTCAGGACCTTTGACCTCTAAAATAACCCTATGGACAGAAAGAACACCACAGACACACAATCCCTTAATTCCACTCTTGTTCATTGATGCTCATGGGTCTAGGTGGTCCCAAGCTAGCCAGTCCTAAGAAAGTTAAGAAGCAGTTGCCTTTGCCCTCCCTTCCCCTCGTCCCTCCAAGATATGAGAATTTATTTCTGCAGGGAGCATTTCTCCCAGGTCTGTGTAATCACACCAACATCTGTGGGTAAAGACAGCCAAGTGTTATGATATATCTGAATTATTTTATACTTCCTTTTGGGATGCTTACTCTATTCCTCACTTTTTGATCTCTGTTTTGGGTTCCTGGGTGCTCCTATTGGTGAGAGAAGGAGGTATTAATTCTGCTCCTCACTTTAGGTTCTTTACTTTGAGATCTTTTGGACTTTTCATAGGTAATAAACCCTCTTGTGAGGTATGTTGTGTTGTTGTTTAGTCGCTTTTTCAGTTGTGTCCAAATCCTTAGGACCCCATTTAGGGTTTTCTTGGCAAAGATACTGTAGTGGTTTCCTTCTCCAGCTCTTCTGACAGATAAGGAAATTGAGGCAAACCGGGTTAAGTGACTTGCCCAGGGTCATACAGCTAGGAAGTATCTGAGGACAGATTTGAACTCATGAAGATGAGTCTTCCTAATTTAGGCTTGGCCCTCTATCCACTGTGCCACTTAGCGGTCTCTTGGGAGATAGTCCCTTGGCATATTAGTCGCTTGGCATATAGTTGAAGCTCACAAGGCAATACTTCTTATCTTCTATAGGATGGAGAGCCCTTTCATAAATGTCAGGAATGTTAGCATAGAAGTGATTTTCCCCCAGCTAATGGCATACAGTTATCTCTTCTACATTGAGACTTTCCCCTTCACATTTTCAATATATTACACGTTGGCCTAAAAAATTAAATGGGAATTTTTTGGGAGTTTTGCGGTATTTGCAGACAATACACAGAGGCCATCAGATGGCAGACAGTCTATGACCAAATATTTAACTTAAATTTTACAATAAGGTGCTGTAAACATCCCATAAAGGAAAAAGAAAAACCTCAAACTTCTTCTCTGGTACAAAGGGAGGACCAAAAAGTTTTATGTGGATTTTCTAGATCGAGGGGATGCCATAGCTCTAACCCCTGCAATGTGGAAGGGATAACTGAACACATATTGCTTTTGCTCAGGAGTGAGGATATCTCAAATATAGGTTTGCCCAGACATTAGACAGAGTAAACTTTCTTAAATTCTAGGGTATAGCGGAATGCTCAGATAGGCAAGTGTGTGTGTGTTTGTATATATATATATGCACATGGGACAGATAGGCAGTACAGTAGATAGAATGCCAAGCCTGGAGTCATGAAGACTCATTTCTCTGAGTTCAAATCTGGGCTCCAACACTTACTAGCTGTGTGGCCCTGGGCAAGTCGCTTACCCCTGTTTGCCTCAGTTTCCTCATCTGGCAAATGAAATGTCAAAGGAAATGGCAAACCATTCTAGTATCTTTATCAAGAAAATCCCAAGTGGGGTCATGAGGAGTTAGACATGACTGAAATGACCCCACACAACAACAACAATAAATAGGCACATAGCACATATGTGCTATGTTAGGAACTGTTGGAACATAAAAGAAACAGAACACATTTCCTACTTTTAAGGAACTCCTAAAGGAGTTACATGGACAAAGCATATACTCTTGAAAAGTTCATTTCATTCAGTTGAACTAGCACTTATCACATGCTTGTTACATACATGCATATGTGTGTGTGTCCTTATGTATATATATATATACATATATATATATATGTATATTTGCATGAACGAAAGAATAAAGCATTTATTGAGCCCTTGTTATGTGCAAAACGCGGCAAGGACAACAACCATATATGTATATTTGCATGAATGAAAGAAAAAAGCATTTATTGAGCCGTTGTTATGTGAAAAACACTATGTTAAGGACTGGGGGAAGTACTAGAAAATAATAAGTAGAAAGTAAAATCCTCCTCCCTCAAGTTCACATTCTAATGGGGAATTTCCAGCTTCAAGTCAAATATGTATACGCACAGATATATGTATATATGATCCAATGAAGGAGACCTAAGACTGCTAGCCCCAAAGAAGATGCTTACATCCCACCAACGCGTGGCCGGAAGACAGACCAGCACCACCTGCTGCCATGGACATCTCCCTCACTCGGCTCAACCCTCCTAGAGGCCCCAAACAACCACTTTTGGGTGGATGCTGACCCCCACATCCTGAACTTCTGCTGGAAGTACCCCAAAGTCTTGATCCCTTGTGATCTTTGGACCCATTATTTCCTTGGTTGAATACCATCTGCCCGCCATTACTCCCCAATATCCACGAGGCCTTGGCTTCTGCCTTGGTACTTTCACCCCAAGAGCCTTCATCCTTCCATCTGTCATGACCCGACCATGAATATGACCCCTTTTTTGTGAGCTGTCTCCCCAAATTAGAGCTGCTTAAGAGCAGAGGCTGTTGTGGTTTGGCATATAATACGCACTTTTCCTTTCTATACCAATTTTATGGATTTATGATTTCATTAGTCTAGGGAGCTTCCAGGCTGGAGAATTGTACTCTAACAACTTCTTCATGACTTCCAGCCTTAGAGGAGAGATTAAGTGACTTGTCTAGAGTCACACAGTCTATACATGGCAGAGGTAGGGCTTTATCCCAGGTCTTCTTGGCTTCAAGGCATACGGTCTCTATATCTAAATACGTATTATTGCCGCTGTTTAGTCATGTCTGACTCTTTGTGACCCCACCTGGAATTTTCTTGGCAGAGATACTGGAGTGGTTCACCATTCCTTTCTCCAGCTCATTTGACAGATGAGGAAACTGAGGCAAATAGGTGACTTGCCCAGGTTCATACAGCTAGTAAGTGTCTGAGGCTAGATTTGAACTCAGGAAGATGAAACTTCCTGACTCCTGGCCCAGCACTCTATCCACTGCACCACCTGGGTGCCCATATACATATGTAAAGAAATCCTAAAGGAGGATTTCTTGAAGAAGAGAGTTCCTTTGTAGTGACAGGTGGATTACATAAACCTTTAATGACTCAGGGCCAATCTTAGTCACCTTAATCAGTCATCTCAAATATGGTATCTTGCTTTCATTATTTTTCAGAAAATTGACTCATAATAAAACAATAGTTCTTCTATAGCTAGGCAGAAAGCATGGCATTGTCAATACAGCGCTGGGTCGTATTCAGACCCAGGCAGAGCCGGCGTCAAATCCCCACCTACTATGAGTGTGACTCAGGGCAAACCTTTCCACCTCTCAGTATTCTGAAGTGCATAGTGAGGGGGGTTAGATGAGATGGCTTCCGAGGACCTTTCAAGCTCTAAACAGCTGGCGGGGAGCTATAGGGATCATCCGATTCATTTTCCTCATTTTCCTCAAGTGAAGAAACTGAGATTCGGATAGGCTGTTTGGCTTTTCCATCCATTCAGCAAATTAACTCATTGAATATTGACTAAATTCCTGCTACATGCTTAGCACCGTGCTAGTGCTAATATAGTAAAAAACATATGTGTATATATACACACATATATGTATGTATGTATGTATGTATGTATGTACGTATAGATCACGTTTCTTGCCTTCGACATGCTCCTGAAGGAGTTAAACAAAGCACATCCATACTCTTAAAGAGTTCAACTCAATTCCATTTAACAAACATTTATTAAATGCCTGTTATACGCTAGGCACTTGAAATATAAAGACAAACAAAAAAAATTCCCTGACCCCTAGATGTTTACATTCCACTAGGGAATCTAACATGTAAATAGATGATTAAATGAAATCATAATAATAATAGTGTTCATACGGCACTTTAACGTTTATAAATATTGTGACTTTTTATCCTTACAACAACCTTGAGAGGTAGATGCTGTTTTTAATTCTCATTTTACAGATGTGGAAACTTAGGCAAACAGGTTAAGTGACTTGTCCAAAATCACACACTAGTCAGAGTCTGGATTTGAACTCAGGTCTTCCTAACTCCAGGTCCAGAGCTCTATCCACTGAGCCGCCTTGATGACTTAAGGAGGGAGAGAATGCTAAGAACTAGAGGAGTTGAGAATCCCTAACTCCAGGGTCTCTAGCTTCACATCAGTTGGAATTCAAGGGCAAGCATTACTCAGGCTGGTGATCGCTCCCTAAAAGGCTTCCTTAGGCCAATATAGAGTTGAACTTCACAGTTCTCCTGAAGGCTGTGGCAACATCTAATTAGTTCTTTCAAACATTAAGGTTTACCCATTTGTTGACACATCTCAACTTCTTCTGGTAGAATATTCTTGTTAGGTGAGCACTAGTCATTCAGCTGACCAAACAGCCGGCTCATCCGTGGTGAGAAAGGCAAATGTTTGCATGGAATTCCCTCACTGGCCAAAGTGATCATTTGAATGTTACAAGCACCGCAGTATCAGGCTTATATGATGTGTTGAAGTTACTTTTTTAAAACCTGATTTTAACTCTCAGAGCTCTTTGAAAGGTTCTAGAGAATGGGAGAGTTGCTGCCATATTGGAGATTGGTAAATGTTCCAACTATCAAAAAATGAAAGAGGGTCAGCTACCACAGGTATAACAACACCCCTTTTTTAGCACAACAATGTCTTCTTTTTTGCAGAACCTGGAAACTGAGGCTCAGAGAGATTAAATGAGTTATCCATAATTGCAGTTATCAAGGGTCAGAAGTTGGATTTGAAACCAGGATTTCCTGATTCCAAGACCAGCATTGTACCTACTCTTCCATGCTGCCCATATTAAATAATATACCTGATTCCTGCAAAGGATTCTGTAGTCTCTCATGCTGTTCATGTTAAAAAGCTGGAGAGATGTGAAATAGCTAGTTGGATTTGGAACTGGTTAATGACTAGATTGGAAGAGTAGCCATTGTTGGGTCACTGAGTATGAGAGAAGGTCTCTAATGGAGTCAAGTGGTCAGCAATCATGTATTAAGCACATATTAGGTGCCAGGCACTGTGCTAAACACCAAGAGTAAAAAGAAGGGCAAAAACAAGGTCCCTACCCTCCAGGAGCCCATGAAAAGGCACAGGCTCATTTCTGAGGGATGGCAAGCAGACCAGTGTGAGCAAATGGAGAAGAATAAAGTGTGAGATTAGAAAGAAAGGAAGTGACTAAGTTGTCAAAGGCTTTAAAAGCCAAACAGAGGATTGCATATTTGATCCTGATGGTAACAGAGAGACAGTGGGGCTTATTGTGGGGTGCAATAGTCCAGGTGTTAGTGAAGAGAAAGGAACATACATATATACATGCATACAAGCCTGCTCTGTTCAACATTTTTATCAGTGTCTTGTATAAAGGTACAGATGACGTGCTTATCAAATTTTCAGATAACTCAAAGTTAGGAAGGACAGAAAACATGATGAATGACAAACAATGTCAGGACTGAAATTGACCTTGACAGGCTAGAATATTGGGTTGAATTCTATTCCAGATTAAATTTTAGAGGAATAAAAGTAAAGCCCTCTATGTCCCCCCAAATCAGCCTCACAAACAGTGACTGGGGTTGCGTGGCTAGACACAGGATGTGTGAAAAAGATCGGAGAGTTTTGGTAGACCACAAGCTCAATTATATTGTGATTATATTGTGACAAAGCAACCCCCAAAAAAGGCTAACGTCTCACTCATAGGCTGCATTAAGAATAGCATTTGGCTAGCATTTATAATAGTTTTGGAAAAGCCCTTACAAATGTTACCTCAATCATCCTCACAATGACCCTGGAAGACAGTGTCTATTATTATCCCGATTTTACAGAGAAAGGCAGAGGTTTGCAACATGCCCTGTGTCTCACTGCTAGGAAGTATCTGAGGTAGGACTGGAACTCAGGTCTTCTTGGCTTCAAATGTAGCACTCTCACCCACTGTACCACCTACCTGCCTCTCACAATGTCTATCCATAGCTCATAGAATGAGGAATGTTGTAGACAAGTTAAACAGGTGCTATTGAAATATAGGTTGGATTAGATGACCTCTAAGGTTCTTGCCAACACTGAGATTCTGTGATTCTTCCTTTAAATATCACATCAGGTGCTACCTCCTCCATGACACCTTCTTTGGGTTCCATCTTTCACCCCATATCATCATACCCCAATTGACAGTGTCTTTCCTTTTCTTAAATTTCCCAAGAGCGCCTTTTCTGATTCTTGTCCTTTTCCATAGGCATGCATAGCTTGTGGTCTTGGCTGCACCTCCATACCCCAAGGAAGCATTCCTGTGGGCCTTTGCCCTAAGAGGAAGGGGAAGGAGAAGAGCCAATGAGAATGCACTTCCAGGGTGTTTGCACACATCTGGTTATTGTTCAGTTGTTTCAGACATGTCTGACTCCTCTTGACCCCATGTGGGGTTTTCTTGAAAGATATTGGAGTAGTTTGTCATTTCCTTCTTCAGCTCATTTGGCAGGTAAGGAAACTGAGGCAGACCAAGTTAAGAGACTTGCCCAGGGTCACACAGCTAGTAAGTGTCTGAGGTCAGATTTGAACTCTGGTCTTCCTGACTCCAGACCCAAAACTCTATCCACTGCAACACCTAGCTGCCATATGCTCTAAGAATGCATATGTCTTTGGTCCTACTACCATCACACTCTACCTTGAAGTACTCTGAACTACTGACACATTGTGTCCCCATTGGTAAATTATGACTCATGGTTTTGTGGAAAGACCCTCGGTTTTAGAAAATGTGGGTGTTACAAAAACAAAACATACAGATAAAAATTATTTAAAAATAAAATATTATATTATTCAGATTTTTCATTAATGCATATTGACTGCATTCTAAATTGTGGGCAAATGGGTGATATTTTGTTAGATGAATGAATGAATATATGAATGGGAAAGAAAATTAAGCACGAGGAAGGCAAGACAGCAGTTAAAGCCCTCCAAGCCAGCAAGAGAGAGCTCAGAGAGTCAGGGGCCTGGTCATAGGAGCAGAAAGGGAGGAGAAGGGGAGAGAGGTCACGATAAAAGGCAGAGGAGAAGGGGAAGGGAGAGAATCCAAATAGAAGGGAGGTGGAAGTGAAACAACTTTATTGGTTAGATATTAGAGCAGAGTTTCAGCCTTGGAAGATCTCTATTTTAAAATCAAAATTTCAATGGTTAAGAAGACAATTAAACTGAATAGCAAGCATTGGAAGGATAAATGTATTGAACGCTTAGAGTGTAAAAAGAAGTAGCCCCTATGGATGCACATTAATATAAACATGATATCTAAGTCCCTACTTTCATTCACTAACCTTAAAAAAGACTCTAAAATTTTATGTATCTTTTTAGCTACCACGGATTGTGCCCAGCGTGGCTCTTTTATCAGCAGTTAGGTAAAGCCTAATCTGTTTGAAGTTGCTTATTATAGAATTGGAATGATTGTTTTTGCCTGAGGTGTTGGTGTAATAATTAACTTGAGGGGAAGTGGTTATGATAATTGAGGTTTCTAGCTTGACCCAGCTTTGGGAATTTTTTTTTTTTTAAGATCACATGTCTGCCTTCTTAGGGACTGTCTAGACAAGGAAATTCTGGAATTGTGGATAGGGTCTATCTCTTCCCAGTAATTAACAACCTTATTTATTCTAACCCTTTTTATATGGGTTTTCATATCAAAGACCACGAAAGTATGTATCAATAAGATGCCAAAAAAAAGGAAGCACCTTCTTAAACTTTCCTCCAAACTCCTCAATGAAACACAAATGGTATTTAAAATATTGAAAACCAGTTTATCCTGTCTCACATATGAATTTATTCACTAACAATAAAAGGTTATAACAATAAGTTATTCAAAAATGATTTACTAACTAGCAACTGATACATATAAGTATTGGAATACTTATATGTAAAAGTAAATAAATATATATGTATATGAGAGAGAGAGATGTGACTACACACACACACACACACACATATACACACACATCCTTTGGTCAGATCTGAAGTAGCATTACAGATGTTATTTAATTCCCTTTGAGGTTCAGGGACATTTCTTTTTTTGTTGTTTAAATTAAATTTCCATTTTATTGTGAACTTGACAAACACAAACATTTCATTATACAAAAAAGAACAAAGAATAGGCATATATAAGAAATTGGGAACTTGTTACATGTAAGTTATCTTAAAACAATATAAATATATGTGGGTACATATATGTACAGAAAAAGACAAAGATAGAACAACACTTATTATTTTATTAAAATTTATGTATAATGATATGTCATACATAAAATATATTATTTATAAAATATCAAATAAATTAATGATATATTATCATATATATTACATTATGATGCATATAACATAATATATAGTATACATTATATTAAATTTAACAAGATATTAATGAAATTACTCTGTATATAATTATATTTTTTAATTTATATATGTATGTATGTTATATGTTATTTATACATATGTATTCTATGATACATAAAATTTATGAGTTTCAAAATTGCTCTATAGATATTATATTTAGATACATATATAATTTAACAAGATATTAATAAAATTGTTTTGCATTCTCTTCTGTACTTCCCCCCCCAAAGATTATTGAAAATGTTTTGTTAATGTTCTTTTTCTGTGTGTATCTCCCCCCCCCCATCCACTATCACCTAATCCCTCTTCTACCCTCCAAGGCAGAATCCTCAGCTTCCTGTGGTCAGCATGATACAAGCAGAAAGAACATTTGGAGTCAAAAGGCCTGCATTCCTCTCCCACCTCTGGCACTTACTGCTTTTGTGAACTCTGACAAACCACTCAATCTCCTTGGGGTTCAGTTTCTTCATTTGTAAAATGAGAAAAGTTGGAATAGATGGCCTCTGATGTTGCTTCTAGTTTCAGACCCATGCGCCTATAAGTCTATGACACTTTCCCTTAGAAATATGAACTCTTATCAGGGCAACTATGTATCTCTGACCAGGCCTTTCAGTTCTGAATCTCTAATTGTCTGATGGACATCTCCACCTGGATGTCCTACCATGCCTCAAACTTAGCAAATTTAAAACCAAACGCATCTCTGGCCATACCTTTCTCTGCAGTCCCCTGTCCTGAAGCCAGCTTCCCTCTGGACTTCTTCATATTCATCACTCATCCAATCTTCACTTGTTCCTTACTTTCCCTCCATTCTTCTCCATTCGCAGATACCACCCTCGTCCAGGACCTTATCGCCTTAGGCCTGTACTGTTACAACTAACTGGCCTCTCTATCATTTTTATTTTACACACTACTACTATATTATTAATTTTCCCCAAATACCACTGCACATACACTGCTCATTTAAAAACTTTTAAATGGCTTTCCATTGGCGAAAAGATAGTCAGAATCCCCTTGATACTACCTAATGACCTTAGGCAAATCACTTTATTTCCCTGGGCCCCAGTTTCCATAGTCCTAATGGTATCTGAGGTGTCTTTCATCTCTAGCTTTGGTCTATATGTTCTGTGAGCATAGGTTCTAGAACCAACCTACCTCTCCAGCTTTCATTCATACTCTTCCCCTATATGGATCCTCCACCCCACTATACACTCCCTGCCCTCATGGATTTTACATACCAGTGAGGGGAGAAGATAAAAATACACAAAACTACAATACACACTATTACAGAAAGAACAGGTGGGCTTGTTCACTTGAAAATACCATTTGCATTTTTGCTCGCATCTTTTTATTTGCCTTAATCCCCTCTTCCTCTCTGTTATTCTAACTTCTGTCTTTTTGTGATTCAATATAAGCCCTGCTGCTTAGCAGGTCTTCCTTAACTGTTCCAGCCATCATTGATACTCTGAACTCCAGCTCTATAACTCAGATTTGGTATTTAGTATGGGCCGCATTTTTTAAATGTATATATGTGTCCTGTGTCCTAAAGTAGAGTATAAGCCCCTTGAGGGCAGGCACTGTGTCTTTTGCATCTTTATATCTCTAGCACTTAACATAGTGCCCTGCACATGTTGTTGCTCAGTTGTTCGGTTATGTCTGATTCTTCACGACCCCTGGATCACAGCACGCCAATACTGTCCATGGGGTTTTCTTGGCAAAGATATTGGAGTGGTTTGCCATTACCTTCCAGTGGATTAAGGCAAACAGAGGTTAAGTGACTTGCCCAGGGTCACACAGCTAATAAGTATTTGACTTGAACTCAGGTCTTTCTGACTTCAAGCCCAGTGTTCTATCCACTGAGCCATGTGGCTGCCTCCTACATGTAGTAGGTAATTAATAGATGACTGCTGGCCAGGAGAGCCAGGAGATTTCTTATTATCTCAGGTGGGTACAAAAACAGCATGGAAATTACAAAAATATTCCCCGACTCAGAGGACACAGAGAAAACTAAAAACTTTCTCAGGGAATGGAATTATAAAGATTCGGAGCCAGAAAGGACATTAGAAATTACCTTGTCTAACACTGTCTTTTTTTAATTCATGAGAAAACTGAGGGTATGAGCTCAGGGGAGAGAGGGTCAATGACGGATAGGAAGAAACTGTAACAGAAGAAAGTAGGAGGGAGTACATGATAAATACAGCTATGGAAGCAATCTATCTGCAATGGCGTTATCTGTGTTTGTGTCTTCTGTCCTCACTGGTCCGTAAAATCCATGGGAGTAAGGAGTGTAGGTCTTGCATAATTTTTGTATCTCCCTCAACACTTAGTAAAGTCATATATACATATCAGACATTTAACAAATGTTTATTGAATGGTTGTATATAGTCTAACTTCTGTAGATGAGGACAGACTTTTTACTGGAAACAAATATAGTGGTAACTAGCCACAGAAGATCTAATCTTGGCTCTGCCATTGATTGATTGGGGTCCTGATCAAACTTAAATGATCTCCTTCGGCAGGAACAATGTCCTAATCCAGGGGTGGGGAACCTGCAGCCTCAGAGACACATGTGGCCTCGAGGCTGCAGGTTCCCCACCCCTGTAACTCCTTTCCCCGTGTAGATTGGGCTGTTTTTCCCCTTAACAACTTGTTGTTTGTACATAGTTCTTGAAGAGGACCATGACATCAGGAAGATGACACCATAACTTGCAAGTGAATTGGATTTAAGTGCAAGGTCAGCAGCCTCACTTTCTCCTCTGGAGCCATCTGAATCCAATGGCAAAATATGGATCAGGATGACTGGAGATGGCCCCGCCCCTCAAGGACCACATAGCTGTCTGAAGGACTTGATTGGCCCAGGGGGCTAAGGCTCAACCTGTACCACCCTTGATACAGTTTTCTGGTGGCCTGAAGACTTCTTTGTCACCTAAGGATATAATAAGGCCTACCCACAAGGAGCTGGTGCCATTTAGATTTGGCTAGATATCCTTAGGGCCTCTGGAGACACTATACCTTGCCCTGTTGATCAGATGAATATCCATGTGGAAACCGAAGACCTGGAAGCCATGTCTATCCAAGCTAAGAACTGGAGAATCCTTGACGAATAACTTTTCTGTGCTATGGATAAGTAAACCTCCATTTGTCAATTTTGTTCCAGCATCAAACCTCTATTAATAGCGGATGGCCCGAGTTAAGCCTGTACTCAATATGTTGTTGCTGTCTGGTCGATTCAGTCATGTCCAACTCTTCATAACTCAACAGACCACACTGTCCATGGGGTTTTCTTTGCAAAGATAAGAGTGGTTTCCTGTTTTCTTCTCCAGTGGAATAAGGCAAGCAGGGATTAAGTGATTTGCCCAGGGTCACACAACTAGTAAGTGTCTGAGACCAGATTTGAACCCAGGTCTTCCTGACTTCAGGCCCAGTCCTCTATCCATACCTGCCTTGCCTCATTTCACATATTTGTGTAATGGGGAGTATGTCTTACCTTCCTGCCTTAAAAGCATATGTACACGAATGGAAATAGACTGTTATCACCAACATGAATTCTGAAAAGGTGAGAGCCTATAATTTGTCCTAAACAAAAACAAAAGGCAGCTTTAAACAAGATTGCTGGAATCTGATCATTAACCGTTTCTGGTTAAATTTCCAAAGTCACCATAACGGACAATCAGACATTCTAAAACAGAAGATAATTGTTTGTCCTGGCCCTTAGAGAACAGGACTGGTTCATATTGGCCATGTCAGGCTATTGGGACACTTGATGAAGTTTGGAAGTTCAACGTTTTAGCCCATCCTCTCCGGAATTCCATCCCAGTTCAGTCTCAATAGGCTGAGCCTGATCAAATTAATTTGGTCACCCTATCAATGACAGGTGGTTTGATTCAATGGAACAAGCATTACCTTGGGAGTTGAGGCACTTAGATCCAAATCCTTCTTGATGATCCTTACATGTATACACACAACCTTTCCAGAGCATCAAACTCAGGGCTATCCCATTGAAGCTTCCTGGCTCTTATCTGCTCGCCCATGGCAATGGACAGTGCACTGAAGGTAATTCTGGAGACTTAGATTACATTTCTGGCTTCACCATTCATCAGCTGTATGATACTGAATAGAAAAGGGATTAAAAACAAACAAACAGACAACCAAAAATGCTTACTTTGTGCCAGACACTGTGCTCGGTACTGGGGATACAAATTCAAGCAAAAAAAAAAGAGATGGCCTCTATCCTCAATAGTACCTGCTAATGGGATAAGACAACACAGAAAAAGGAGATGAAAGTGGGGAGGAGGGGTAGAAAAGTCCAGAGAGTCTTCTGCAGAGCCTGGAGACAAGTCTAGACGATACTAGACAAATCACCAAACGTATTCTGACGGTCTTTTCATACATTTTGTTATGATGGAGCTAGTTGGCACCGAGGATCTGGAGTCAGGAAGGCCCGAGTTCAAATCTTGCCTCAGATGCTTAGTAACCATGTGAGCCTGAGGACTTCACTTCATCTCTGCTTGAGTTTCCTCATCTGTAACATAAGGATAATAATAGTAGGTTGCTGTGAAGATAAAATGAGATTATACTTATGTTATGAGAGCTGTCTCCTACATATAACGTAGCTTGTAGGGAGGCAAGACAGAAATCTTCAGCCTCTTCTCTCCCCAACTCTTCTTTCTCTAAGGGAGACTGGAGGGGAAATAGGAGGTTAGAGGCAGAAAGCTTAGCCACTCTGTTCTTCTCATAGAGAGGGGTTACTGAGCTAGAATTACATCTGTCTGTTCCCTAAAATGTTATCAGTCTAGGGTCAGTGGCTTTCAGGTTCAAGCTAATTTTGAATCTCTGTTTCATTATCCGGCTAAGATTTGGACTCAAATTTTATATCCAAACTTTGATCCTTCTCCCTACTGGAAGCCAGTTCCACAATGAACACATGTAAAAATGATCAAAGAAGCCCATTTATCCAATTAGATAGAAAACAAAATTCAGAGAAAATATACATATGAAAATACACCAGACAATATACAGATAAGGAGCTCTCCCACTGGAAGTGAGGCAACTCAGTTCAACCAAGACAGTCCTAGACCTCACCTAAGGGGAAGTTCCCCAAAGTCTCTTGTGTAGCAAGCTGAGGATTGGGACACGACGGAGACTGCTAGCTCCTCTCATGTCAGCTTCTTCCCAGGGTCTTTCCCTCTAGCAAACTGAAGTGAGATTGGTATCTCCCATATTCTCTCTGGAAGAGAGAACCTGGAAGCCAGAAGCACCCAAAGAGAAAGAGAACTGAAATGCTCTCCTCTCTCCTGTACTTCCCAACTGTCCCCTTAGACTCCCACCCAAGCCCGAGGCACCGGCATTGATCTCCACGAATAAGCAAAGAGGCCCTTACCAATAGGATTTAGGACTGGGGGTATATTTATAAAGTGCTATATAAATGTGACCAATTATTATCTGTAAAATAAAGGAGTCAAACTCATTCTCAATTCATTTCTGTAGGTGAGGCATAGCGAGGGAAGGGAGCTTTTTTCAAATGGGTTAGGCAGTAATATTAGGAGTTGAAGAAAGGAAGTGTATTTTCTACAAATTGAATGAGCTCCCCCCAAATCAGGAGAGTCGGAGTCCTCTTTAGGAAGGGGGCTCATTTCTTTGGATTGGAGAAGATCATCTTATTCCCTCTGTTGTCCCCTTACACTTATCCCCTTTTCCTTCTTTATCCCAGACACTACTGGGAAGGATCATGGCCCAGATTGGGATTTGGGTCTCCTTTTTCTGTTGATTCTATTTACTTAAGGAAAAAACTACAGTGGCCTAGACCTCCCTAAGGTTCTCCTGAAGATTATGTATGTATGTATGTATCCATATATGTCTATCTATGTATCTGTATACACACATGCATTCATATAGCAAACACATACATATATGTAAACATGTATGTGGATATGTGCACGTACATATTGGAATATACATGCATGTATATATGTTTGTATGTATGTGTATGTATGCAATATACATAGACAGACATATATAGACATACACATACGTGTGTGTGTGTGTGTGTGTGTGTGTGTGTGTGTGTGTATGTAAATCTGACCTCTGGGAAAAATGGGTAGGAGGACATTCTAGGGGAAAAAAGTTCAGTGTGGACAAGCTTGTCTTTGCTACCTTCTCATCTTCTCTTCTTGGCCCTCTCCCACCTGGTAACCCTTCTGCTCACCCTCAGGGAGGTTGCTTTTTCTTTTTAGATGCCCGAATACATATTTCAACCAGGCTTGCACTTCCTGACTTGCCCTATGCTCCCTAATTACATCTCCATCCCTGGACTACCTCTTTATCCCCAATCAAGCTTCTCATCAGCATAGCTGTCCCCATTTACATGTTGAGGAAAGCCCTCCAAAGACTAACAGTTTCCTTCAACTTGTTTCAGAATGCTTGCATTTCATAAGAGCATGCTTGTTGTATTTTAGATGGAACAGGGGAAAGGCTTTTTAATTTTTGAGAGAGGGTACTCCTCTCTATTCCAGGGACACTCCTAGAAGGAGAAAGGGATAATTAAGAGTTTTGTGTGACCGTCTACCTTTTCCCTTTCATATTGAGGAGGGTGTGGGTATAGGTGTGTTCAGGAATGGGTTGGAGATTCCCTTTCCCTTTCCACATCAGGGCTAATAACCCTCTCTCTGATGGCAGAGGTCCTGGGCCACCCTCATCTCATCTGTAAACGGAGGTCAAGATAGACAAATACTTTTAGCAGAGACTTCAAGAAGGGAAATGCCCCATCTCTAGCTTCATGCTAGGGCTACAAACCTATTCTTGTTGGGTTCTAATCCTTGGGAATGAACGTACCTGTGAGTCAGGGGAGCCGGTCTAGGCAAGGTAGGCAGTCATTTAGGGTTATTTAAAAGGTTATATCAAAGCTCACTTTGAAATTTTATTTTTTTATGAAGGCATATATTTTTAGTGCTACTCAAATTTGCTCCCCATAGCACATGTGTATAAACCAGGTCACATGTATGACAGTTATGATTCAAAGCCTCCAGTAATCAGTAACATACTTTCCTGGAGACACAAAAATGAAGGAAAATAGACTCTTTTAAGAATTTTCTTTGCCTGTGAATATTGCCCATACAAATGAGACAATATAATAAATAGTTTCTGTAAATTATACTTTGTTTTGATGAATATTGTATGCATTTAAAAAAAGTGTAGTTAATAATAGCATTTATGTAGCACTATACGGTTTATAAAAAGCCTTACCTATGCTATCTAATTCAATCCTAACAACTCCAAGATTAGGTAGGTGCTATTATAGTCTTTGTGTTACAGATGAGGAAACTGTGGCTGAGAGAAGTTAAATGTAAATGCTCAAGGCAGGATTTAAAATCATGTTTTCCTGACTCCACATTTGTCAATTAGCTGTTCCAAGCCTAGTTAAGTCAGTTGTTTGTATGATCCGATAAAGACAAAATAATCACTGATACCGATTTTGAATCATATTGCAAGGCACATTACCGTATTTCACCACATAATCATTGCAGATTTTATGCCAAAATTTTTGCAAAAAAATGAGGTGTGACCATTGTGTGAAACTTAAAAAATGTATGGGCATTGCTTAAAAATAATTTATTACTAAACTGTCTTTGGTGCAAGATTAGGATGCATGGAATACTCATGAATATACCTTAAAATTGAATACTGATAATTCATGTGCACTGAAAATTCTAGGCTCTCAGTTCACAATGTGTGAGAGAGAAATGCGTATCCATATGCCACTGGTGAATACATTGCTGCTCTGTTTATCTCTTAAGTGCCGTGACAAACAGAATTATACCATGTGATGATTACGGGATGAAAGGTTATAAACCAATTTTTGGACTCGAAAAACAGGGTATGACGACTGTGCAGTGAAATATGGTAATTTTGATTATATAATCAATGGCTTTGTTGTCACTTGACCAAGAAAACTTCCCTAGCATGCTGCCCCTTTCACATAAGAACAATTAGGTTGCAGAAAGGTGCAAGGGGAACGAACACTTTTGTGTGGAAAACTGATGAAATCAGCTTGTGAAGAAAGAGTTTCTCAGATAAATACTTGAAAAGAGACCTCAACTCTTCTGAGGACCAGAGGATGTCCAGTCAGACGAAGGCAAAGCGGTGGCTGCAGACCATTGTGTTCCATCAGCTTATTTACATGTGACTATTTTTAGAGTTTTGAAGTTTATAACTGAGGAATCATAAATCAAATAACTGTGGGTTACGGGAAGATTATATAAAGAAGATCATTTAAGGGTTTGTATATGACAAAAGTGCATTTTTGGAGTTTTGCCTCATGAAGTTACATGGAAAACTGGGAGGCCCTAATTTGAAGCCAGCAGCAGCAGAAGCCATACGAAGAACTACAGAGAAGAAGTAGCTAGTAATAGGTAATATTTATATAGCATTTACTATGTGCCAGATACTTTATAATTATCATCTCATTTGATCCTGACAATAACCCCATTTTACACATGAGGAAAATGAGCTAAACAGAGGTTGAAGTGACTTACCCAAGGTCACACAGCTAATAAATGTCTGAGGATGGATTTGAGCTCAGATCTTCCTGACTCCAGGCTTGGCATTCTATTCACTGTGCCATCTAGTAAGTCGAGCTCAGGAAGAATCTCAAGAAAGCAAGGAGAAAGATTGTTTACAGAAGACAGAAAACAAAATCTGACAGGAACTAAGAAGATTTTGTAGCTGCTTTGCCAGGAGCCTGCTGATTGGAAGAGAAGGATTACTTTGATCATTGGCTAGAGAAAGGCTGAATTAAGTGAGAGCTTTTCAGCTGCTCTGCTATTTGGAAGAAAGCTGAATCCTAAGGTATGTAGAGCTATTAGAGCTTATTTTGCTCTCCAGCACCTTCTACCACCTGAGACAGGGGTGCATGGTTGGTGTCTAATACCCTCTCTGGTCTGAGAGGAAGAATAATTGGGGGAAAGACAGGCTTTGCATATGTTTTGCTATGAGCTGTTCTTTACTGTGAGAAGAGGCTTGGAATGGATTGGATGAAACAGAATTCCCTAGTATTTGTAGAGCTGAGGAGTCTCAGTTCTGCAGCTTAAAAGGACTTCTTGTCATTGAAGGAGCTTAACACTATTTCTTCTATCTTTATCAAGGGCAGCTACAAGAGAAAAGATCTCATCACTGCTTGTTGGCTTAAAAGCAGAAAAGGAATTGTTCTTTACCATAGGAGAGTGGTCAGGACCAGAAAGAGAGTGGTTAGTAGAAAAACAGCTTCATAGGTTGGAGATTGTTCCTAAAGGGACAAAATATACCAAAGCTTGTAGTCCAAGGTTCTAAGATACCTCAACACATAGTTTTACAACTTATTTGTCTTCCTGTTAGGTTTCTATAAGTGTGTTTCTCTCTCTCCTACAAATACTGCTGGCATTGGTGAGAGAGTGTGACCCAAGAATATAGATGGGTTGAAAAGTTTTTCTAATGTCTGCTTTTGCCTTCTCTTAAGTAATTGTGATGTTTTATTATTCAGGATTTTGCCTTCTGTTGAGTAGATGTTATCAATCAGTTGGTAAATAAATATTTATAATGTATTTACCATACACCAGGCATTATGCCAAGTGATAGAGATACAAGGAAAGGAAAGAGACAGTCTCTGCTCCCAAGGAGTTCACAGTCTGATGGGGGAGAGAACACACAAGCTACATACAGGAGAAATTGGAGATAATCAACAGAGGAAAGAGAAGGAAGCATTCTCATACAAGTCAGAATTCCTGTAAAAGAAGGTAGGGTTTTAGCTGGGACTTGAAGGAATCCAGTGAAGCCAGGAAGCAGAGATAAGCAGTAGGAGCATTCTAGGCATGGAGGACAGTTGGTGAAAACACCTGGAGTCAAGAGATTAAGAGTTTCTTGTTCAGGGAAGAGCAAGAAAGTCAGTGTCACAGGATCACAGGTACATAGGGATTGGGGAGATAAGAGGGTCGGGATGATCGGTGTAAAAAGACTGGAAAAGTAGCAAGCAGGTTATGAATGGCTTTGAACAGCAGAGGTTTATTATTATTAACAATTTATGATGATTATTATTGCTTTTCCTTTAGGTTTGAGTTAACAGTGTCATGGTGACCGATCTCATTTAAATGAGAAGCACATTCTAGGGGCTCAGGAGATAAAGTAGTAAGCAGTAGAAGTGTTTTCCTGTTAGGAGTCTGTGAAAGAGTAGCTGGTTGTAGCAGCACAGTCATAGACATATTCAACTCCACTCCGAGGAAGAAGAAAACAAAACCCCATACTTCACAGTAGAAGGTCAAGTTGGGGGTGAGTGAATCAGCACAGACAGAGGGAGGTGGGGTACAGGTGTCTTGTCAGATGCCAAGCCTGGCTGGCACTGCCAGAATGTTTAGGCTCCTCTTGTAGTCACTATTAAAGCCCCTATACCTAAGTAGCTATCATTTTTGTGGTGTTGCTACTGCTACTCTTTTAAATTGAAATGACTTTTGCTTTTAATAGATAAAATTGTGTTCATACTTTCTTTGAATATGGGAAAGAATGTAATTTCCAAGTATTCCCTAGGAACCACTAATGCCTTGGCTATCTTTGCCCAGTATACTTAGACCATGTTTAATCTCTGTTGAAAAACCAGGAAAATCCAGCCACCTGAGTTCTTTCAGTTTGTTCAGGGGTTTTCAGAAGGTCTTTTAGTTCATCCTTTCCCCACCTTCTTCCTAGCTCTCTCCAGAAATACTCTTCTGATTATAGCTCCTGCAATGATTCTACCTGGCCTGGTACAGTGGAAACATTAGATTTGTAGTCCTAGGAGCTGAGTTCAAATCCTTTCTTTGCCATTTACTACTTGTATTATCCTAGGCAAATCACTCAATCTCTCTGGGCCTTAACTAAAATTAGCAGATTGAACTATATAGCCTTTTAGGTATCTTCTTAGCTCTAGATCAGGGGTGGGAAATCTGGCCTCAGGCCTCCCTTGAGAATGCAGTCAAAGGGCCAAACCTGAGGACCTAGAGGGCGAAGTGTGGCCTTGAGGCCACAGGTTCCCCCCCTGTGCTCTAGATCTATGATTCCATTTGAGCAGGCTATTTATTCTAGGGTGCAGCTGGGTGGCATTGTGGATAGAGCACTGGGCCTGTGTCAGGAAGACCTGAGTTCAAATTCAACCTCAGACATTTACTAGCTATATGACCTTGGGCAGGTCACTTAACCATGCTTTCCTCAGTTTCCTTACCTGTCAAATGACCTAGAGAAGGAAATGGCAAAGCATTTTAGTATCTCTGCCAAGAAAACCCCAAATGGGGTCATGAAGAGTCAGGCACGACTGAACATCAATTTATTAAATATGTTTTTGTTTCCTCATTAAGGGTCTTTAACAGTAGTGTTTGTTTCATTCATTGTTTTTTATTCCAGTGCCTAGAACAGTGTCTAGCATATAAATACTTGATGCTAAATACTTGTTGATTGAATGATAAAGGAATAATTCCAGAGTAGGTCTAAGGATTAGAATCACAGAACTTTGGAGCTGGAAGAGACTTTTAAGATCATGTATCCGGAGATTTGCCCAAGGTGATAGTTTCTTAATTATTCCAGTCCTCATTGATTTCCCTCTTCTCTCAATTATTAAAACATTTTTACTATTTTTACCATAAAATTTAATTCTTCTTTGTTTTTTATTGTTTATAATGTGTTGCTTTCTCAAGTAAATTGTAAAACTCTGTGAGGGTAGATGTAGTGCCTTATACTTACTCAATACATGGTAGTTGCCTGATTAATTTCTATTCAAAGATTGATTTTAAAAATTCCTGTTTCATCTAGGGTGAGAGAACCAGGAGTCTCTCAAAGTCTACTGAGCTCCAAGCCCACACTGGCCCTTCCCCAGAGTGAACTTCAGAATTCTGATTGCACACTGCTCCCTCCTCCGCCCATTGCTCTCCTAGAGGGTCTTCTCTGAACAACCAAACCCATACCTGAAGCATTCTCAGCCAGAAATATCATTACAACTAGAATAGAATTGTCCTAGAATGAAAGCATGAGGCGATCTTTTGGCTTTTGCTACATGGTTAACAATGAGCACATTCACAGCATAGCAGGAATTTTCTCTTCCATTTGACCTCATCAACCTGCCCGGCTTCCCAGAAATTGAAGATTGGAGTGTGAGGGTGTCATCCTGCATTTGACCTGCAACACTCGTAGCCCCGACACCAATGGGGAGAAGTTTATTGTGCAACTAGTTTCCAAACTCTGGCTTCCTTTGTCCCTTCCTGGGAATAAACCTGAAGCCCACCAAAGGCCAGCGGAGAGGCAGTATTGTAGGCAATACACACGTAGCACTAAGCGTTAAGGGTTAAGCTTTTACCTGCTTCTCCGGAGGACTTGTTTACCCTTCTCTAAGAAACAATGCTCGCCTTTTCAGAAGTGAACAGAGACAGGGGGGAGCACTTCGATGAAAATCACGAAAAGCAACAGCCACCAAAGTGCCAGGGGTTTTATTCAGGCTGAGGACCGCAGATACCCTTCCCCCCCCCCCCAAAAAAAATTCCAGCAAGCAAGGGCACCCAGCTTCCTCTCCCATAGGACTACACACCAAGAAACTGGATTATAGGACGGGAAGGAAAGGGGGGAGCTGGGCGGGTACTTGGAATCTATTTGTGCGTTGGGGATTTTGGCTGGACACGGATCTTCTCACCCGAAGGGGAGATTCCCTTTCCTCTCCTTTCACATCTAGAATCCTGTTGCTCCTCCAGGAACCAGGAGGGAAGTTGAGAGGCTTTGGGAAGAGAGAGGGAGGAAATGCAATAATTCCCCTTTTGCAATCTCTCCTATTCTGGTGAAAAAAAAAAAAGAGGTGTTTAGGTTTTTGTGAGGGTAGGGAGGGAGGAGAGGAACTTGCTGATTTTTAAAATTCTTTCTCTTTCCTCCCACCTAGCTTCAACCTCCCTTCCCCTGACCCCCTTAGCTAGGGCAGGGGCAGCCCCGGGGCGCTGCAGAGGGTCTCGGGAGCCGCAGGGTTAAGCCCGAGGAATGCGGCGGCGAGGAATGTGCATGCAGATGAGCAGAGGGGAGGGCGGGGGGCGGGGCTGTGGCCGGGAGGGGCGGGACAGGATGCTAATCATATGCAAATGAGCAGGATCCTTGGCCCCCGCCGCCCCTGCCACCGCCACCGCCGCCGCCGCCGCCGCGAAGACGCTGCTTTTCCCGGATCCCAGCCCAGACGGCGGCGAGTCGGGCGGCCCGCGGGGGGACCGGGAGGAGGAGGAGGAGGAAGAGGCGGAGGCAGCGGCGAGGAGGAGGAGGGGGGGATAATCCCAATCAGTCTCCAGCTCCGAAGTAGACATGGTGGACTGATCCCAAGCAGGGCAGGGAGCAGGATTTCCTGAACGCCGCCCCCCTGCACCAGCCCCCGTGTCGGGGTCCCCTCTCCCGTGCACCCCGCCTGTCCCCGTGCCGTGCAGTGCCGTGCGGTGCCCTGCCCGCTGCCCGCGGGGCTCCCGGGGCCGGGCTGTCGTTGTGTTCCCGCCCGGTACCTCCTGCCCGGTCCCTATGGAGGAGCTGTACCCCGGGGGGGCCGCCGACGACCATGCCTAGGAAAGCCGGGAATGGGCAGCTGCCGCTCCCCCAGGGCTGGGAGGAGGCCAGGGACTACGACGGCAAGGTTTTCTACATCGATCACAACACCAAGAAGACCAGCTGGATTGACCCCCGGGACAGGTGGGGGCGCGGAAGGCCGGGCCGGGCCGGGGGCCGGGGAAACCCCTTCCCTCCCCCTTGTCCTCCCAGCTGATCCTGCTGGCTCTGGGCTGAGGGCGTCTGGGAGCCGCGAATGGTCAGCCGCAGGCTAGAGGGGCGGCGGCGGCGTTTGTTGTCCGGGAGACCTAGCGGCTGCTGCCCAGTGCGGGGCGAGGTGCAGCGGGAGCCCGGGGGACGGCCGAGCGCTGGGGGGTGGGTTTGAACCTGTGGCACAGCCGGCGCTGGGGGACCTCGTCGTGCATCCTCGGCTCTCGGGGAAGGCAGCCAGGTCCTTTACCAGGGCCCCTCTTCCCACCTCGCTTAACCGGGAGTGCAGGGGGCTGGACCTCCGAGCACTCACTCCCGGGTGCAGGAGCCAGGGAAGGGAGGGTCTGAAGCAGCCCCTCGTAGGCCGTCCTGGACAGCCCCCTCTCCATTTAACCTGTCTCCTCTTGGACCAAAAGCGTCTCAGAGTGGGATGGATTGTCTCCCGAGTGCTGGGAGAGATGTCAGGCTGGGGTTTGTTGCCCTCCTCCTCCCATGAGCTCCTAACAGTCACAAAGAGATTAAGAGCCAGGGTAGGGGACAGAAGGCCGTTTCAGAGGAGGCTTTGCCTCCCAAAACAAAAGGCTTGAAGTGGGGGAGATGGGGAGCTGAATTACCCAGGCTCCCTGTAGATATGTCAGTAGTACTTCCTAACCCCCACCCCTTCTCTCATAGTTGGAGTTAACAACTATATACAGCGTATATAGTTATATACTGTATACAGTGTATACAGCCCAAGCCCACCCCTTAGAAGTCAGACTTTGGCAGCCTGGCTCTGCTAGAAAGGTTAAGCCTAGGAAAATGTGTACACCCTTCTAAGAGGGTGTAATGTATACAGTTCAATAGCTCACTTGACTTCCACTACCTTCCCGTCCTTAGAAGAAATGTAGACTCCATGCTTCATTACTTTATAGTAAGTAGTAGCCTTTACTTTGAGATCTTGAACTGGGCAGTTTCCTTATCTTCCAGGTCTTGAATTCTTTAGCTAAGGTGGCTGAAGGAGACCTGTTGGTCTGTTATCCTTTGGAGACCTAATATAACATCTGTTAGCTCCCATTCCAGACCTTGGGAAGCTTCTGCTTTTCCTTGCTTGTAGATATAAAAAAGAAACCATATGTATGTGTATGTGAGTATATGTACGTACACGCATATATACATATATATGTACACACCTATAGTTATATGTGTGTGTATCTATATATCTAAGCCATTTTGGAACTTTTTAATTAAATAATATTTTGTGTTCACATTTTACATCTCTGTTCCTCCTCACTTTTTTTTTCTTTTTTAACAGTAATTTGGTTGTTATCAGTTCTAGGAGGGTGAATTTGGCCAGTTGTAATACTAATAATAATAATAAAACAGTAATCAAGACAAACTCAGCCCCTTTGGACTTTTACCTCTTTCTGAAATTTCTTCAGTTATTTATGGAATGTGGTCAGAGAAGTTAATAACCAGACTCTTTAAATTGCTTCCCCTTCTAAATTCCCTTCTTTAAGATTTGAAGTAGAAATAACCCTGGAATATAGTTGCTTTTATCCTTTATACTGTAGTTTGCCTCTGCCTCTCATATATTACTTCTGAAGGCTGTTAAAGGCGATTATAAGACAGTTATAAATGACATTATAAATTCATGGAACAATCCTTGTTAAATTATCCATGAAGGTATCAGCTTAGGTTTCCCCACTGAAAATTAGAAAAGGTCCTTGTGCAGGACCTAGGTCTTGTCAGAATTCTACCCACCTCTTGCAGAGTGAAAGTTTTGACAAACATCATACCTTCTACAGGTCTCTCCAGTCGTATTAGCTATTGCCATAAACTTAACACTGTAAACGTGTTATTTGACTTACCCCATTGCACTTTGAAACCACTTAACAGATAGTAAATGTCAGCTCTAATGTTATGCATGGAACTTCATCATTGATGCACCTGCTTAAATATTTGCCTTTGACATTTGTAGGGTAGTTACTGCTTTTCTAATACTTGTAATTGTTGGTTATTGAAATTTCAGTAAATTCTTGAAATATTTGTGCATTTTAAATCCTATTCCAATTCAGTTTGCCCTTTAGATTTTATCTTCCTTTCTGTATTTACCAAAAAAAGATTGCCAGAAAATGTAAATGCTCCAGGAAAACAAATAGAAAGTGAAATATAATTATATGGCTAGGCTTATCTGTGTCAGTGCTTCTTAAACAAGTCAGTTGTGTGTTATTTTAAACTGTTATTGGATCAGCAGTTGTGAATTTTATTGTCAGGAAAATAAGTAAACAGTGCATCTTTTTGTCTGATGTGACTAAAAGCCAAAAACTGGTCCATATTATTTTAGTATTAGGATGTTCTGAGGATGTTGGACAGATGTGACTACTTTTGCTCTAAGTATTGGGATTTTTTTTAAAGTTCTTTTCTAAGGTGAGAGCAATGTTAGCAGAACTTTAATTCCTGGTTTAATCATGTTTCTTTTTTTAGGATAACTAATGGAAGTATAGTTTTTGTTAAACAGTATAAGAGGTGGCAGTTGTTGTAGCTGTCAACTTTTGTCAATCCTGTTAAGCAGCAAGCATCTTTTAGGTACCTACTATGCTCCAGGCACTATGCTAGGTCTTGGGTGTAAAAATCATAAAAACCAACAGTTCTTCTGGGAGCTAATGTTCTACTGGGGGTAGGATAGTAAATAAGTAGAATAAGTATATACAAAATCAGTACATGGCAGAGAGGGGACTAAGAACTGGTGGAATCAGGAGAGAGGCCACTTGAAGAAATTCACATTTGAATTGACCTTTAAAGGGAGCCAGGAGTTCCAAGAGGCAGATATGAAGAAGGGAAGCATTCTAAGGGATGGAGGACAGCCTATGAAAACTTGGAGGCCTCGGAATAACAGTGAATAGGGCAGTTTACTTGATATTTTATGAATAGATTTAAATACTATTATATATTATATTTGGGGGGTTGTTATGGGGCACAGTGGATAGAGCACTGGCTCTGGAGTCAGGAGGATCTGAGTTCAAAATCTGGCCACAGATACTTCCTAACTGTGTGACCTTGGGCAAGTCACTTAACCCTGCCTTAGTTTCCTCATCTGTAAAATGAGCTGGAGAAGGAAATGGCAGTACTGTATCTTTGCCAAGAAAACCTCAAATGGGGTCAATGAAAAGTTTGACACGACTGAACAACATTACAGTTAAATGACCAACATGCTTCTAAATATTCTTTAGCCCTTTAAATAGTCATGATCAAGTTAGCTTGACTAAATACAATCATCATAATAAAAGCTAGTATTTATATAGCCCTTAGATGTTTAAAGCACTTTATAAATATTGTGACTTTTTATCCTCACAGTAACCTTGAGAGGTAGATGCTGTTATCATCCCCATAGTCACTTAGTTAAGTGTCTGAAGTTGGAGTTGAACTTGGGTTTTTTCTGTCTCCAGGCCTGGTACTGTCTTCACTGCATCACCTACCTACTCTATGATGCCCATAATGTCTTTTATCTCCTACCCTCTCCTCACACCTCCCCTTGAAATTCCAGGGAATATGGATGTGAGTGCTTGATAAATGCTGGTTGACTTGCTTTTTTTTCCTACCACTTCTAATCGGTGTTTCGTGGGTCATGAAACATGCCCGATGGTCTAGGTCTTCTTGACTGTTGGCAGAGGAAAATGATAAAATTGACTTTAACATTTCTGGGTAAGGAGTAAATAGGAAGAATGTTAAGGAATAATGGGGCAGTGCTTTTTTCATTCAGAATGAAGTGATAGCCTTCTCTAATTTACCTTCAGCTTTACCTACGCTGTGACAACAGTTTTGCTGTATATGTGAAATCAGCTCTCCGCTACAGAAAGTGACTTCACAGTGATGCTGATACGATCTGATATTTGGTTTTCTGATTCTCTCTGTGGCATGTGGATAGGGGGTTAAATGTTGACTGAATCCATTTACTAACTTACTGTGGTGATGGGGTTATATCACCAGGGTGAGCCTTAGGTGAATCAGGGACCAAGAGTCATGAATTGCAGAGGGCACAGGTTGGTTGTCATAAGCAGATATTGGTATTGCCAGACAGTGAACTCTGCTCTATGTCTAATAGCATATTATTAGGAAAGGTAGACAGACAAGTATGGGCCCAGTATTTCTAGTTAATTTGGCAAACATTTATGAAGTGTCTCTTATGTTGAAGGCACTGTTTGCTAATATATATGATGATACCAAAAGTGTTTAGGTCTTTGAAAAACTTCTATCTATTGGCAATTGCCCTGATTTCCTTCCACTCATTCATTCTGTTTCCTAGCCATGCATGTCCCTTTCTCAATTTCTGTTTTAAATGTGTCTACTAAATTCATTAAATTTTTGCTGAAGGCTTTTATTTTTAATAGATTTTTATTGATACTTTATTTCTTACATCACCTAGATTTTCCCTTGTCTCCCCCTCTCCTCCTAAAAAGCCATCCTTATAACAAAGAAAAATGTTTAAAGAGAAAAAAAGGAAGAGAAAAAAGTCAGTTAACTTGATCAATATGTTGAAAAAAATCTGATATTATATGCAGTGTTCCACACCTGTGGACCTCTTACCTTTGCAGAGGTGTGGGGGAGATGTCTTCTCATCTCTTTTTGGGACCAAGCTTGTTCTTTGTAATTCTGAAACATTCATTTTCAATAGTTTTATGGTTCTTCTTTCCATTTACATTATTATACTTATCATGTGTCTATTTTTCTTGGCCCTGCTTACTTCACTTTGCATTAGTTCATATAACTTTTCTGTATTATTATATCCATTCTTATGGCTCAGTAATATTCTATATCAAGCATGTACCATAATTTGTTGAGCCATTTCCCAGTTGATCAGGATCTGCTTTATTTCCATTTCTTTGCTACCACAAAAAGTGGTACTACTAATATTTCATTGTATGTGGAACTTTCTTTTTGCCAATAGCCTTTTTAGGGTAAAATCCAAGTAGCTGAATTTCTGGGTCAAAGATTATAGACATTTAATCTCCTTTATTTGCATAATTCCAAATGGCTTTCCAAAATGATTTTTACTATTCACAGCTCCACCAACAGTGTGCCCTTCATTCCATAACCTCTCAAGGATTGATTATTCTTATCTTTTATCAATCATCTTTGCCCATAAAGTGGTTATGAGGTAAAATGTCACGATTGTCTTTTGATTTCCATTTCTTTACTGTCACTGATTTGGACAATCCTTTTACGTTGTTAATAATTTGTAATTCTTTTGACAACTGTTTGTTCATATCTTTGATCACTTATCTATTGGGGAATGGCTTTTGGTCTTACAGTTCTGTTAGCTGTCTATATACAGGTATCTTGGGTACAAAACCCTTATCAGAGATATTTGATTTAAAGATTTCCCCTGCCACTCCCAGCTAACCTCTTTCTTTCCTATCCTAGATACATTGATTTTATTTCTGTAAAAGCTTTTTAATTTCATATAATCAAATTATCTATTTTTATCTTTTATAATTACCCCTTTTCCTTGATTTATTATGAATGTCGCTCCTAGCCATAGTTGTGAAAGGCATGTGATATATTTGTCTTATAATTTTTAATGGTATGATATTTAATATTAAGGTTATATGTCTATTCTGAAGTTATTGTGGAATATGGTATATGAGGGGCAGTTGGGTGGTAGAGTGGATAGAGTGCCAAGCCTAGGAAGACTCCTCTTCCTGAGTTCGAATCTGGCCTCAGACACGTATTAACTCTGTGACCCTGGGCAAGTCACTTAACCCTGTTTGCCTCAGTTTCCTCATCTGTAAAATGAACTGGAGAAGAAAATGGCAAACCTCTCCAGTATCTTTGCCAAGAAAACTGCAAATGGGATCAAAAGGAATTGGACACAATTGAAATAACTGAACAACAACAAATGTTATAAGATATTCTAAGTGTAATTTCAGCAGAACTACTTTCCAATTTTCTTTAACAGTTCTTAACAAATAGGGAGTTCTTTCCTAAGTAATTTGTATTTTCCAGCCTATTGAACACCAAGTTATTGAGTTCCATTATTTCTGATTCTCTCTTGTCTAATCAGATTTCCCATGTCTGTTCTGGCTTGTAGTGTTCCACTGTTTGATTTTTAAACCAGTATCCGCTGTTCTTTGAAGAGAACTGCTTTATAATACAGTTGAGGTCTAGAAATACTATTCCTCATTCATTTGTACCCATTTCTATTATATTCTCTGATATTCTACCTCTTATTTTTCCAATGAAATATTGTCATTTTATTAGTTCTGTAAAGTATCCCTTTGGTAGTTTGATTAGTATAGCATGAAAATGCTGTTGATGTAGCAATAACTTTGGTGATATTATAAAAATAATGATCCTAAGCTCTGAATATTTCTCCATCTATTTATTGTCTTCATTTCTTAAAGGAATATTTTGTAACTTAATCTATACAGTATTGAATATGCTTTGATAGATTGACCCCCAAAATATTTTATGCAATTTCCAATTACTTTGGTTTTTTGTTTATTTATTTAGTATTTTATTTTTCCCCAGTTACATGTAAAAACAATTTTTAACATTCATTTTTAAAACTTTGAGTTCCAGATTCTTTCCCTTAGTCCCTCCCCACTCTCCCTCATTGAGAAGGCAAGCAATTTGATATAGGTTATACAGTGTAGTCATGCAAAACATTTCCATAAGAGTCATAAATTTTTAATTATTTTGAATGGGATTTTCCTTTTTATTATTGCCTCATGGACTTTGTTATTATTACATAGAAATGTTGGTGATTTTTCTGTGTGGGGGGCTTTATTTTGAAATCTGCTACTTTGCTAAAGCTATTACTTGTCTTAATTAGTTTTTCTGATTCCCTAGGATTTTTAAGGAATTTGTCATCAGAAAATAAGGATAGCTTTGTTTCCTTTTTGTCTTTCTTAGCACTTTTATGTTTTAGTCTTGTTAGTGTTTTTGCTAGTATTTCTAGAACGATAACAGATAATGACACAAGAGAATAGGCGTTCTTGCTTTACTCCTGTATTTATTGGGGATGCTTTTAGTGTATTACATTTCATATGATGTTTCCTTTTGGTTTCATCTTTTTTTTTTTTTGACATTGTAGTCATTTGATTACATTATTCCCGTCCCAATTGAATTCTTCCATGTAACAAAGAAAAACAGTTAAATGTCCTTTATTGTAGTTATTGTGTATTTTGCTTTCTTGATTCTACTTTCTTTGTTCTGCACCAAATCGTACGTCTCAATATGGTTCTTTGGATTCCTCATGTTCATCATAACTTATGGTGCAGTATTATTTCTTCATATTCATATGCCATGGTTTGTTCAGCCGTTCCTCAACTGATGACAATCTGTTTTGTTTCCAGTGTTTCTGCTACAACAAAAAGTTATGTTATGATTTTTTTGGTCTATATGGGACTTTCTTTCATTTACCTTATTGGGGTATTAAGCTTTGTATCAAGCACCTACAGTATGCAAGAAGGGCATCTTTTCTGTACCTGTAACCTTAGTGATTCTATGTCTTCTAGAATCATTACTTCATTAAAAGATTTCATTCACCTCTCACCAGTTTTATGGCCATAATCACCTTGCCTCAAGTTTCTCTACTTACCATCCCTCCAATATTCTACAGTAAATGTAATCTTAAAGCATAAATCAGATCGTATCATGTCTTGGCTCTTAACTCCCTCCTTAATCTCCCCCTCCCCATTGTCTGCAGAATGAAATTTCATCTTTTTATTTGGCAGTCAGGGTCCTCCAATGATGAATAGGTAAATGAAAAAGCATTTATGAAGTGCTTATTGCATGCAAAGAACTATGCTAAGCCCTGGGAATGTGAATAGAAAAGTACCAAGGAGCTCACATTCTAATAGGGAGACACCACACATATTTTTTTTAAATAATATTTCTAAAATAATCTTTATTTTTTCCCAATTTTGTGTAAAAACAATTTTTAACATTCATTTAAAAAAATTTTGAGTTCCAAATTCTCTCCCTTTTTCCCCTCTCCCCATTGAGAAAGCAAGCAATTTGATATGTTACACATGTGCAATCATGCAAAACATATTTCCATGTTAGTCGTGTTGTGAAAGAAAACGCAGGACCAAAAAAATATTGAAAAGAATAAAATTAAAATAGTATACTTCAATCTGCATTCAGACCCTATCAGTTCTTTCTTTGGAGGTGGATACCATTTTTTATCGTGAGTCCTTTGGAATTGAGACTACACATATAAGGGATTTCAGTTGCAAGTCAAATGGCAAGACCCCAGTGCATCTTCTTGGACGTCATTTCCACTAATAAAACCTTATTGGTTTCTGATACTCAACCATTTGATGGTGCCCAGGACTTCTGTGTCAAGCACTTTCCTTTTTGGGTCTTCTGTAGCTGTGTCTCAGGAAGGAGTAGAACACTTGCTGGGGAAATGGCCAGGTTGCATTCCTTTAAAGCATGCTTCTCTCCTCTGTGGCTGCTGGGGCTAGGCTAGTAGGAAGGTTAGTAGTCTGAGGATTGCTGTTGTTCTCAGGGGTCTTAGGCTAACTTGCCTGGTAGTGCCAGTTGGTGGGCAGGTGGTTTTGGGGATAGTTGGGGTAGTGAATACTTTCTCCACAAGGACTACTTCCTTGATCTCTCGCTTCAGGGAGGTCAGTCTGGAAGCAAACTTGTGGTTTGGAGGACTGCTGTTTTCAGGACCCTGATGATTCGCCTCTGACCTCCCATGTCAGCCTCATCTCTCACTATGTTCCATGCAAGCTCTATGTACTTTCCTGGCCTTAGCTTCCATCCTTCTGCAGTGTCCTTCCTTCCCACTACTCTCTTCTCTCCCTGTCTAAATCTTTCCTTTATTTCAAGACCCTACTCGAATCCCGTCTCCTCCACAAAGCTTTAGCCTAACTTTTAGCACCCTTCACACTCTGAATCTACCCTCTATTTCTACACTTTATTCCCCTTCACTGATTCTTTGTTCCAACAGAATGGGATTACTGGCTATTCCAGACTCCACACAGCATCCTCTAGGCTTGGAACAGTGTCCTTATCTCTCCTTCTTAGGCCCAGTTAAGTCTTTGTCTTTCTCTTAGGCTCAGCTAGATACAACTCTGGGCCTGGAGTCAGGAACACCCCCGTTCTTGAGTTCAAATCTGACCTCAGACACTTTTTAGTTGTGTGATCCTGGGCAAGTCTACTTACCCCTGTTTGCCTCATTTTCCTCATCTGTAAAATGAGCTGGAGAAGGAAATGGCAAACCACTCCAGTATCTTTGCCAAGAAAACCCCAAATGGGGTCATGAAGAGTCAGACACAACTGAAAAATGACTGAAGAGCAACAAAAAAGGCTCAGTCGGGGGCTGTCTCTTGTTGGAAGCCTTTGAAGGGATTCTAGAGGTCGTTTCCACCAGTCATTAGAGTTATTTTTTCTTTTCAGGTTTCCATATATATATATCATATGTCTATGTGTGTATGTGTGTGTGTGTGTGTATGTATGTATGCATATATATACAGGGTGTCCATAAAGTCCATGTGCAATTTAAAATAGTTGTAACTTGTAAATTGCACACAGACTTTATGGACACCCTGTATATATACTTATATATATGTATATGTATATATACATATATATACACATACACACACTTATATCTCTGAGGAGAGCTCAGTGTTCTTGAGGGCAAGAGATGTTTTGATTTTGTTTCCTTAGCATCTAGAATTGTGCCTTGAGAGGCGGTTGGGGCAGCGGCTGTGGATCTATGATTTTATTGATGGAGGGAACTTCCTCTATGAAGGATGGTCTGTAACTGCCCTGTAACTTAGTCTTGGCATAGCCTTGGCCAGTCAAACATGAAGTGTATGTTATTAGAATCTGAGAATCTGAACAAGATCTTTCTGAGCTGGAGATGGCTCTCTACCCCATATACTAGGTTGCCATAGTACAGAATTAAATTTTTAAGAATTTAATTGCATTTACTCTAAGCTGCCTTGTATCACTTATTTATGTATATGTCCTTATCTTCCTCACTGTAGTGTGAACTCCTTGTCCATTCTGAATGGAGTATCCGTCTCAGAGTAAGCCCCAGTAAATGTTTATCAGTTAGATTAAGTATTCATGCTTTCATAAATTGCCTTGTTTACCAAAATCAGTTTGGACCTTATGACTTTTTGTGATAACATCATCCACATAGGTGATTCATTTTTGAAGGAACGTACCAAGGTAATAAGATATCTGGTTCTGTAGGGGAGACCTGAAGTTTTTTTGTCCCCTGGACTTAACTGATCTTTTTTTCACCATGTGTTTTTCAAATTCATCTTCTTGTGACCAGAGAGGGGGTTGAGGGAGAGACTGTTAGACTTCAGATGGACTGAAAGTACTCCTTACACATTAGCTTAGTCACATTATACCTTTCTGTTATTAGGATTAGCTCCCCAATTAGGATTAGCCCAATCTCTGACAAACATAAGAAGGGACGTGAACAAATATTTATTAAATTATGTAGCAAGCACTGTGTTAATAAGTGCTTTACAAATATTACATCATTTTCAGGTAGCAGTTATGAAAATGATTGGAGTACTACAAAGTCTTAAGGTTGGATATTTGGATAGGATTAGTGAAAAAATCTTGATCTTAATTGAATATTGGACTTTAAAAATTTTTGAGGTCAGCGAGGGCATTTGGGCAAGTAGGGAAAAATTCTCTATCTTTCCTACCAGGTGCTTTGTTGAGGAGCTTTTGTAAAATTTCTGGCCCATAGGTGACCAATGCCACATTTAAAGACTTTTTTCTTTTTCAACTTTGAGCCACCAAAATGTTTTTGTACATATATGTGGTTTATGGCATGGAATAACTTGAGAGAGTAGTTTGGTTTTTAAATAAGTGAAAACTCAAAATGAAAGTAAGAACAATAAATGATCTGTATTCAACATGCCCTCTTGAACATGGCTCATCTTAGAAACTAACTAGGCTCTGGCCTAGATGGGAGACTTCCTGGAAGTATTAGTTAAGGTAAACTTTTACTTGGTAGTGTGGAAAGAGTGTTGGCTTTGGAGTCAGAGGACCTGGGTTCAGATGCCGACTGACTCTTAGAGCCTCCGGGACCTTAATCTCTTAGTCACTTAATCTCCTTCAGCCCCAATTTCTCTGTCTGTAAAATGAGAGTTGGACTAGACGGCCCTTGAGTTGTCTTCTAACCTTAGATCTACAATGTGATGAAATTTTCCCCCCTACAGTTATTTAAGTAGTTCCTGGTCTTGATTTGATACTTAAAGATCTAAATAATTATTGAAGTCTTTAACTTTGTTACAGGGACCAGTACTTTAAGAACATAATAACCATTTGTTAAAATTGAAGAATACTCTTTTTGCTTCTCATGATGGCTAAAGAAATTTTCTGTAGTCAAGTTGTATGTCAGTAAAAAGATGTTATGTTAGAATTCATAAGCTGGACAATTTTCCCATTTTTCTACTGCAAAACACTAAACTAAACTTCTTGGTGTACTTATGAGATACTTTAAGGGATGGCTTCCTCTTGAGATGCCGTGTAATGTTTTAGAGTTTGAGTTGAGGCCACACTTAAAAAAAATGTACCTTTTATGTTTGCATTTTAAAAAAATCTAATTTCTAACAAGTTTGAGGCTACTGGAATCAGGAAAAAATATTGTTCTCTGAAGTGTATTTCTATGAATATGCATATATATGTATATATGTGTATATATATGGATGTGCACATGTAGATACATATATACATCATATACATACATGCATATACATATATATGTATGTATGTATGTGTCATCCATAGTGATAAGAACAAGGAAGAGAATGAAATTTTAAAGGTGATTTTCTGAATCTTGGAAGGAGGTGAGTGTTTTAATGGTAAAAGAAGAAAACTCTAGTGTAGCTCAAGTTGACGACAACACTGGGGTTTTATTAATACTTCTAAGGTTGGGATGTAAATTTGTTTTTGGTTTGGGGAAGGGCCTTAGATTATAAGGAAATTTTGATAGAGATATTTTAGGCTTCAAAAATAATTGCCTTATTTTTGTATTTTCTTTTAAAGTGTGTATAATGTGTGGAGGAAGAGAAAATGAATGCTTAGTAACCAAAAAGTAAAGTAGAATGAAAGATTTTTAAAAAGTTATCCATGGCATTTTTTTGGGGAGGAAGTAGAAAGATGCTTTGAATATGGATTTTGTTAGTCTGGTTTCCTTTCCCTCCCTCCCCTCCCCCAGTGGCTGTAGTAGTGCTGGGTGGGCTTCAGTCCCTGAAAATTAGCTCTAACAGATGTAAAATATGTTGTTAGAGCATAGAGAGACATGTGTGCCATGAATCCCTGCTTAAAATTCTTGCTTCGTAATAAATTATAGAATGCTATATATATTTTTCTGGTTTGGGCAAGAGAATTTTATTAAATGGCATAGAAATCCAGTAGGTTACAAAATACTACATTCAATTTTACTGAATTATTTTACTGGTATATAGTTTCATTTAAAGTACAACTTAATCAAGTCTTCTGTTCCTCCTCCATTTTTAATGGGGTTAAAGAAAAAAAATGTCAAACTTTTTCTAATTATAGAAATAAAGGCATGTGCATGTAATCTACATCTTTGCTGTATTCTGTGACTGGACTGGAATGTGAGTTTGGGTTAGCTTGTTCATTTAATAATGGCTTTCTTGACTTGTCAATAGTTCTAGGTGACCCCGAATTTGCTAGCTATTCCTATAGTCACTCATTCTTGTTGATGGAAATAGGTTATTTGCTTTCTCTTTCCCTACTTCTTCTTTCCCTTCCCCCTACCTTTTTGCTAAGTGATACAGCGAATCTCATAGGATTGTGCTTTTATGAACAATATTTAACTTGGCTAAATGTTTAACAAAACAAGTAAAGGCCTAGTTTGCAATTGCAGACCCACAGACAACAAAGTTAACTTAGGTTGTTTAAAGTCCCTTTTCCCGTCTCCTTTCTTCTTTTCCACAAGGAAAAAGATTTGACATATCCAGAATTAACTCCTCATCTATATGCTGGACCCTTCTCTCAACCTCCTTATTGTTGTGGAAATCACCTCCATCTCCCTCATAAAAAGAATAGCTAGCATTCCATTGCGTTTTGGTCTGTAGGTGCTATAAAAAGGTTTTACTAAATGCCTCCCAATTAGAGATATATAATTCTGTTTTCAATATCACACCCAGTTCATCAACTTCCTCAATTTCCATGACCTTCACAACATTCCTTCCATCCATTTCATCTCTCCATTCATTTAGCCACCACCCTAACTGAAGTTCTCCTCCCCTTTCACCTGGACTGCTTGAGTACAGTGAGCTCCTGTTTTGATGTCCTTGCCTCTAGGCTGTCCCCTCTCCAATTAATCCTCTCAGCTGCCAAATTCTCATTCCTAAAACATAGGTATGACCGTGTCATTTCTCCTGCTTAAGAAGCCCCCATGACTGTCAGTTGTCTCTAGTGTAAAATACTGTGTAAACTTTCCTGTTTGACATTTGAAGCCCTTCACAGTTCAGGTCCAGTGCCTACAGTTCCAGGTATATTGTATTTTTCTCTTTCTTCCAGCCAGACCAGCCTATTTGCTGTTCCCTGTATAGACCATCTCCCCACCTCCCTCTTCACAGGCTGCATGTCTCTGCCCCCATACCCAGAAGGCACCCTTTCCTCAGTTCTGCTTCTTAGAATTCTTAGCTCCCTACAAGGTTGAGCTTGTGCCATATCTGATAGGATTCATCCTGATTCCCCATCCCTGTTTGTTAGTATCTTCCCCCATCTTCCCCTCTATTTATATATATATATATATATGTATGTATATATATAAAAATAGATTAGATATAAAATTATATATTATATAATATATTACATATATAATTATATATAAATTATACATTATATAAAAATATAATCTATTATATTTTATAGATTTTAAAATAGATTATATACATGCATACATACATATACACACACATATATATATACAATACATATGTGTGTATATACATATATACACACATGTATGTGCATATGTATATATATCCCATTGTCTCTCCCATGAGATAGACCTCCTTGAGGTCAGGAACTGTGAATGCCTTTCTTTGTAACCCCTTACTCTTAGCCTGGTGCCTGGCGTGTGAGAGGCCCTTAAATGCTTATTTACTTACTTTTGACTGAACTCCAGTTCCTTAATCCCATTTCTCACTTCCCTTCATTCTTGACTCTTTGGTTTGCCAATTCAAGAATGCTTCATACTCTGCTAATCCACATGACTAGATTACTCCCATCAGGCAATTTTCTTTCTACTTCCAACCTTAGCACGGTGCCTGGCGTGTAAGAGGCTCTTAATAAATGGTTATTTACTTACTATTGGCTGAACTCTAGTCTATGATCTATTAATATATATCTATATAGTATCTATATAATTGATATATTTTATAAATTATTATATGTATAATATGATATACAAATATTATACATAGATTAAATATATTTTATATTATACATAGATTATATTATGTGTCTATGTATATGCTATTTCTCCCCAACAGAATATAATTTGCTTGAAGGCAGAGATATTTTGTTTTTACCTTTGTGTCTATCCCCAAAGATTACTGCCTCATACAGCGTACCTCCTGAACACTAAATAACTAATAGCTAGATGGTGCTTTACAAATATTGCCTCCTTTAATTCTCATGACCACCCTTCAAGGTAGCTGTTGTTATCTTCATTTGACAGATGATGAAACTGAGTCAAGTAGAGAATAAGGGACTTGCTCAGGGTCACACAACTAGAAGAATGAAGCAGAATTTGAACTTTGGTCTTCCTGACTCCACTTAGCTACCTGAATGATTTCTTTGTTCTTATTCATTCAACAAACATTTAAAAAGCAGCTAGTATGTGCTGGGAGCTGTTTTGGGTACTAGAAATCTAAAGTCATTTATGTCCTGTTCTGTTGGGGAGAATGTACAGAGAAAATTAAATATAGAATATGTGTATAGAAATTAAGTACAGAATATATACAAAGTGATTTCCCTGGTAGGGAGAGCTCTTGCAACTGGGGGAATAAAGATAGTCTTCCTATGGGAGGTGGTCCCTGAACTGAGCATTGAAGGGAGCTCAGTATTTTAGGAGGTAGGGGATGTGCCTCCCATGTATAGGGAACAACCTGTGTATAGGTATGAAAACAGGAGATGGGTTGTCATGGAGGAGGATCGGCAAGCAGGTCACTTTGGCTGGAGAAGGAAAGTGACACGTAGTAAGCTTGGACCAGTAGCCAGAATGCAAAAGATTTTGAGAGCTAAACCCAGAAGCAAGAGGGGAAGCCATAGGCATTTCTTGTACTGGGGAGGATTGATTGGAGAGGGGCCAGATTGGAGGGAGAGAACCCAAGGGATCCATAATGTGGTGGTACAATGCACAGGACTTAGCAAATAAGTGGATAGGAGGGGTGAAGGAGAGAGAAGGGTGACTGTGGTAATGAACCTGGATCCTTTCAATAGAATTAGGAAAGTTAGGGAAGAAGGGAGAGGGTCAGGGTCTAGATAATGAGTTTTTACCTTGAATTCACCTTGAACTGTAGTCATTTGGTATTTTCTCTGATTATCCCCCATGCTTGAAATGTTCTCCTTCCTCCTCTTGGCCTCCCTGGCTTCCTTCAAGTCCTAACTAAAATCCATCTTCTCAGGTGGGAGTCCTCTTATTAGTGCCTTTTCTTTGTTATTTCCTATTTATCCTGTATATCCCTTGTTTGTACATAGTTGTTTGGTGTCTCTCCCATCAGATAGAACTCCTTGAGGTCAGGGACTGCCTTTTGCCTTTCTTTGTAACCCCTCACTGTTAGCCTGGTGCCTGGCATGTGAGAGGCCCTTAAATGCTTATTTACTTACTATTGACTTAACTCCGGTTCCTTAATCCCATTTCTCACTTCCCTTCATTCTTGACTCTTTGGTTTGCCAATTCAGGAATGCTTCATTCTCTGCTAGTCCACATGACTAGATTACCCCCATCAGGCAATTCCAACCTCCTGAAAGGCTTCTTGAGGAAATGGCAAGCTCATTGCAGAGAGAGAGAGAGAGAGAGAGAGAGAGAGAGTGTGTGTGTGTGTGTGTGTGTGTGTGTGTGTGTGTGTATGTGTCCATCCGCTGTGAATGCTTTTTACTTAACCTCTACTGGGTTTTTTTTTTTTTTATAAACTATAATCATTTCTAATTTGACTGTCTCTCCCTGTCACTGAAGTATCTTTTTTCCAACCTGTCTTTTTTTCCCCTAAGGCTCCAGCCATTCCCCCTGCTTCCCTTCTCAGCAGATGATCTCAACTCTGACTTTATTGAGAAGCTTATGGCCATCCATTGGATATCTCTTCACTTTCAGCTTCAACAATTACTTATTAAGTGCTTACTGTGATCTAGGCACCAGGGATGCAAAGACACCTCTCCTCTTTCATACTTTAAAACCCTTTAAAATCATTTAGGATCATAGATTTCATGCTAGAAGGGACCTTAGATGTCTTCTAGTCTAACATTCTTATTTTACAGGTGAGGTTCAGTTATTACCTTTCTGCAAATGACTCCCAAATTTTTGTAATGTACCTCATCTTTCCTTTGTTCTAGTCTCCTGGCTGGATGCCTCTGTCTGAATAGCTTACCAGATCTTCTGATATAACATTTCCAAAATTAACTCCTCATCTCTCGCACTATGGGCTGAATGCCTCTCTCACCTTTCTTATTGTTATCAAAAGCGCTTCTATCTTCCTTATGCTAATGGCTAAAATACCATACATATGTTATCTTAGTTGTTCTTCACAACAGCCCTGTGTGGTTGGTTCTGCAGATATATGTTGTCCACATTTTGCACAGGGCTTAAAGACACCATGGTCATAGAGCTAGTTAAATATCAGAGTTAAATATCAGAACCCACAGCTCTCTGGACTCTTTGGAGTGTTGGAGCCCAACACTTTACTATAATTGTGTATTGCTTCTTGTCACTCAGGTTTAAAATGTTCTTTTCTTTGGAAAGAGGAAAGAGTCAATCAAGTGACAAGTGTTACTGTTTTTCCATTAACATCCAAAATATACCCTCTTTTTTTTCCAATTCATGGATGGAACACTGAGGTGACCTTCTAAGTGATCTCCCTTCCACATTTTCTCCCATCTCTCCAATCCATCCTTCAGAGAGCTACTAAAATAATACTTCTGAAGTAGAGGCCCTTCTTCCGCTCCAAAACCCCTTATTTATTGTCTAGAAGATGAAATGCAAATTTCTTACTTTGAAATTTCAGGACTTCCACAGTCTGTCTCTAAAAACTTTTTCACAGTACTTCCCTTTAAGCAGTTTGTATTCTAGCCAGGCTGATCTTGAGCTGATGTCTCCCTCCATCCATCCATCCATCCACCCACCCATCCATCCATTCCAGTAGTATTTATTGACCTTGCGTATGTTCCTTTGCTTTTGTTCATTAGTGCCTCTAACACCCTTTGCCAATTCTATTCTTCCTGTAAGGCCCAGCTTAAATTTTCCCTGACTGTTGCATCCTAAAGAGGTTTCTCCCTCAAAACTCCAATAGTGCAGTACTTGAAAGATTCTGATGTCTTTTCTGTTGTCTTGAAGTGTTTACATCTTATGTTCTTAACTTATCCCCAACTAGATTATAAGCCCCTTATGAACTGGGGCTAGGCATCTACTAATTTGTATCCCAGTGTATTACATAACTTTAAATATACTCAAATATACGTGTATATAAATATGTTTAAATACATTATATATTTAAACAAATAATAATACACGAGGCTTAATAAACGTGGTTGCTACTTGCACTTTTAAAAATCCTCATACAGATTTAGATTTGAGATGCCAGGGAACATTCTTACCTGCCACCTCAGCCTAAAAGTAGTTTTGAGACCTAGCCAGTTATTCCTCTCACTCCCCACCCACCCTGTCCTAGCAGTTGCTAATAAAGGGTAGGGATCAGCCTGTAAATGAAAGCATTTAGATGATGCGATCATAGCTTTAGAACTTCCCTCTTAATGTACCAGTGAGGACACTGAAGCCTGTGATTAAACGGTTAAATGACATTCCCACAGTTACAGCGACAGAGATGGGATTTGAACTCTGGTCCTCCCACTTCAAATCCAGCCCTCTTTCCACTGTATAATGTTTTATCAGCCCACTTTTCCAAACATCTCCCAAATTATCTGAAAAAAGAAACTTAAAAAAACCGTATAATTGATTTTAAGGTGTATACAGAGTATTGTCTATTTTATAAGACTGATTCCTAGTAAACATTTGGTTTTTTGCCAACAAATGCTTAAAGCAAATAGAGTGGGATACGGAGGGATAGCCTTCATTTCCCTTTTTGCTTTGGCTGTGTTTCACAAACTGCCTGACTCTTAAGGGGCTGGAGGTAGAGGGGATGAGGTGGGGAATTAGCACTGATAGGTTGGTATAGTGCCTTGTTTAAGGGGCTGGTTCTACAAACTGCCTAGATTGGCCTCTCACTAAACAGCCTTTAACCTGCAAAAGAGAAGTGCACTAATTGTGTTATTTTATTTATTCCGTGATCCAAAGCTGATCAGCAACCAACATGATGCTTTTCATCAGGGTTTGTAGACACCCAAAGTGCTGTTAAACAGGCATTCTATAAGTTGGGCATTTTTTCTCCTTCTCACACATTTTCCCTTCTTTTCCCCTTCTTTGTGGTAGCCTCATAAACACCATGTGTATTTTCCACGTGGGATCCTCTATGGCTTTTTTTTTTTGTTTTTGTTTTTTACTTTTGACTTGGTTTTCGAACCAGGTTTGGTGTGTGAATTTTAATTAAATGCTTCGATTATGCATGCGAGAAATATTTTCTTTTGTTCCTGTGTTGTTGCCATGAGCAACAGTTGTGAAAGTTAACTCTGCCTTTTCAAGAAAACGTGAACAAAGATATGAATTTAACAGGTAAAAATAGCCTATCCTTCGGTGGTGAGAATGGAGGTATGAGAAAAGAAACTTAATACAGCCATAATTGTTAAGAGTGAAAGAAAGAATGCAGGAGAAATGAATAGTCATCCAACACATTGACAAAACATTCCTAAAATACTATTCAAATGAGGAAAGACATTATGAGATGCAGCCGGCTAGTCAAGCGTTGAGGCCTTTTAGTCACCAGTCTGATGGGTAGAGAAGAGAACAACATTGTAGCTCCCATAGAAAGCTTGTGACTTAGCCTTAGTTTCTCAAGCTTGTTAGTTTTTCCCCTTTCCCGGACTTTCTTCCTTCCCTTTGTAACAAGTTATCTCATTTCTAAAGACTTCTTTTGTCCCTGTGTTTGTTTCCCTGCTTCCCACCCTACCCTGGCTGGAGTTTCACTGATTCGTGGTCTGTGGATTGTGTAATTTTGATTATACTCTTTTGTGCTCTCTAAATTGGCAGTGTGTACCTCCACTAGAGATGATTGCAAAGTACACAAATTGCTCCATTTGTACGAAAATTTAAGTACTGCATGCAGCTCCTGCAAAAGCTGGGATTCTGTAGTATTGTTACTCTTCTCCAATGGGGTACTACTGGCTAGATTTTTTTCCATGAATTGAAAATGATTCAGAGACTTAACAATCTAGCAGGGCTTTGCCTGCTCCCCCCTCTCCCCCCCCCCCCCCCCCCCCCCCCCCCGCATTTGTTTGACTTATTCACTGGGAAATTTGGTTGGGTAAGGAAGCTTCCCAGTTAAAGGCATGGAGTCTGGGAACTAGCCAATACTCAGGGATTTATAGTGATAATGAACTCTAATTCTCCCTCTGAGAATCCCGGACTACCGTGAAAAGAAAACCTCTCTTTGTCCCCTTCCTGCATTCTCTCAGTCATCCAGACTTACTCCTTGAGTATGAGCCCCAAAGTCACTAGTCTTCTACACAGCTGCCACAGAGAAACATAACTGGCCATTCTGTTTACATTTTTGCAGAGGCCAGGGACTCCTTTCCCAAGTAAGCCCACCCCCATTCCCCTTTGGGTTAGAAGGCTGTACTTTGTGTACACACAAGAGAGAGTAAAATAATGACCAACTTAAAACCCTTCTCTTTTCTCTTTTGCTCTTGAATGCATTACTCACACAGGTTTATATTAGCATCGCCAGATCTGTCTTCTATTTTTCTACTGTTGGCCTCTCTGAATTCATGACATCATAGATTTTAGAGCGCTCCTCTGCGGTTTGGCTTCTGACCTCATCATTCAACTGAAACTGCCCTCTCCAGAGTTTCCAATGAACTCTTAATTACCAAATTTAATGGCCATTTTCAATCCTCCTCCTTCTTGACCTCTGTGTCATTCCCAACTCCTCATTCTCATTCACCCCACATCTCCAGTCCATTGCTGGGTCTCTTTATTTACTTCTTGCCCTCTCTCCTCTCTTCTTACCTGGATTACTTCAGTGTCCTTCTAACTAGTCTTTCTGTCTCAAGTCTCTCCCTACTCCAGTCATCTTGCCAGTCTGCTAGCTGCCAAGGTGATTTTTCTAAAGTGTCGTTCTAATCGTGTATCCCCCGCCCCCTCCCTCCCACAGAAGTTGCAGGGAATCCCTCCAGGGTGCAGTGTAAAGTTCTCTGTTTGATATTTGTAGTTCTTCATAATCTGGCCCTGTCCTATCTTTCTAGCCTTCTTACTTACACTTTACTACCTACTTCTCCCTGCCTGTAACTCTCTTCCATCTTTACTCCCACTATTGATTTTCATGTCTTCCTTCAAGTCCTTGAAGCCCTCCCTAACCCCTCTTAATTTTAGTGCCTTCCCTGTGCTAATTATTTCTTCTTTGTTCTGTATATATACTTGTCTGCATTGTTGTCTCCCTCATTAGATTGGACTATCTTTTGCCTCTTCTTATATCCCCAGTACTTAGCACATTGCCTGGCACATAGTAGGCACTTAATAAATGTTTACTGATGGATCTTTTTAGGGAACCAGTTGGTATTGTTAAGTAGAGTATTCTCGCAGGACAAACAGTTCTTGAATGGTTGTTTAAACTCATGTTTTGGAGGCAGTGTGGGGCAGTGGAGAAAGCACTGCATTTAGAGTCAGGAAGATCTTGGTTTGAATAGCAGCCCTGCCATTTATTGCCTGTGTGTCCCTGGGCAAGTCATATAACCTCTCTGGACCTCAGTTTCCTCACCTTTAAAATAAGGTAGTTGAACTAGATGGTCTCTGAGGTCCCTTTCAACTTTAAATCTGTGATTCCAAGAGCTCAGCTCCCCCTTGAGGGGGAGGGATAGGTTGATCTTCTACTGTATTTAACTCTTTAGTACCTATCCAGGTAGCTGTGTGGTTCAGTGGATAGAATAGTAGGCCCGGAGAGAGGAAGACTCATCTTCCTGAGTGCAAATCTGACCCCAGACAGTTCTAGCTGTGTGACCCTGGGTGAGTCACTTAACCCTGTTCACCTCAGTTTCCTCATCCATCAGATGAGCTGGAGAAGGAAATGGCAAACCACTCCAGTATCTTTGCCAAGAAATTCCCAAATGGAGTCAGGAAGAGTGGGGCACAATTGGACTGAAAGACGACAACAATTAGCGCCTATCAGCACTGGACATATAAGCAAATAGTTGTTAAATGAACTAATTTACATTCCCTAAGTACTAATCTGCTGTGGCTTCTGAGCACATGGGATAGCAGGGAAAAAAAGCCATTCTAATAGACTTGTGCTATGGTTAAAGCACATATGGATAGCAGAGAAGAGAAGATGATTGATGAACTCACTTCTTTTCCACATCCCTTTCCTTACCTTCACACAGGTATTCTCATTCTTCTTTGCTGATTGGTCTAGAGTCGTGTGCATTATTCAACCCACAGTACTGTAGTTCCCCTCTTCCACTCTCCATCATTACCCACTGGTACTGATCAGAGTTAAATAACACACAGCACCATGACAATTTGGAACAGAGATGTTGTGGTTATTGAGTTGTTTCATTTGTGTCTGATTCTTTGTGACCCCATTTGGGTCGCTGGATACTGGAGTGGTTTGCCTTGTCCTTCTCCAGCTCATTTTATAGATGAAGAAACTGAGGCAAATCGGGTTAAGTGACTTGCCCAGGGTTACACAGGTAGTAATTCCAAGGCCAGATTTGAACTGAGGAAGAGGGATCTTCCTAACTCCAGGGTCTATCCACTGCACCAGAGATAGACTAGACTAGATCATTGTATCATTAAAATCCACAAAGACTTTCCCAAATTATCTATTTTAGCCAGTAGTTTCTATTGTTTTCATAACTAGCTTTTTCACTAGAAATGTTAGTATAAAAGATTGACTTGTATGAATTTAAATAGCATTTTCCCATCATTTTATTTACCCATCCAGAGAAATGTGCTAAGAATGTAATGGGCAGGTAGCAGTAGGCTGTAGGCTTCAACAGACTGCCCAGGGGGTCCATGACACACACAAAGCCTGTGTACCCTTTGCTCTGTCTAACTTAAGAGGTATTTGTTTACCTTCACCTGCCTCCTAGGCTCCAGGTGCGTTCTAGTTCCTCCTCTTTCTCTCTTCCCTGCCCTTCCCCCATCCTGGTTAATAGTCAATAGGAAGATCCCACATTCCTGGCCCAGGAGCCAAGGAAGGTTCCCCAGGCTGCCTGCTTGAGGTCGATGTCTGATGGGTGTCTGATGGGTCTGGGAGAGCTGGCAGATGGTGTGTATGCACTCTCAGGTATTTCTGCAGAAACCAGCCAAAGAGGCCAGACCAAGAATTGCTGTTTGCCTGTCAAACTGGGAGCTGTCAAGGGACCTCTTTTTCTTAAAGATAACTTTTAGCCATTGTTGACTTTAACTGGATTTAGAACCGTAACTGCATTGGAGCCAGGCATCTTTAGATAAAAAGGTCTTGCTGTGGTTAGAGCACTGGACCTGGAGTCAGTCAGACCGGAGACCCTGGGACAAATCACCTCATCTCTATTTGCCTCAGTTTTCCCATCTGTAAAATGAGGATAATAATAGTACTTACTTCCCCGGGGTTATTGTGAAGGTAAAATGAGATAATCTTTATAAAGCATTTTGCAAACCTTTTTTGTTATTCAGTTGTTTTTCAGTAGTGTCCAACTCTTTGTGACCCCATTTGGATTTTTCTTGGCAAAGATACAGGAGTGATTTGCCATTTCCTTTTCCAGCTCATCTGACAGATGAGGAAACAGAGGCAAACAAGGTTAAGTGACTTGCTCAGAGTCACACAGCAAGTAAGTGTCTGAGGCCAGATTTGAACTCAGGAAGATGAGTCTTCCTGACTCCAGGCCCGGTGCTTTATCCACTGAGCCACCTAAGCTGCAAACTTTAGCCTGCTCTATAAGTGCTAGCTGTTATTTTATTAACTAATTTCTTTAATGATTTGGCCTCCCTGGGAATAGACTTTCTTTAAAAATAGATTTTCAATGCTGAGGATAGCAGTATACAGCTATGAAGCTTCCATGTAGTGAATTCCAAGGTAGGAATCATTTTTGGATGTTGTAGGGGCAGTGATGCGCATCTTTGGTAACTTAAATAAGATCACTTAGAGTTTCTTAAGTGTCAGACATCTGTGGTTTGGCATCCAAAGATGTGACTGCATTGATCTTTGTGACAGAGACATATGCCTAAGAAATTTAATTCCTCACAAGCTGACACTTAAGTACGTCCAGATTAAAGTGGCATTATCTACTTAATTATTGAATCTAAATTGAATTGAAAAACCCTAAATACAAATATCCTCATAAAAAGTAATTAAAAATTAATATAGTTTTGAAATATTTTGGGGTAGATTTGGGAAGAATTTTGCATGAGTCATTTTCTTTCAAATTTTATTGGTTTATGTTAAACTGTATTTCCAGTAATTTTCTCTGTAAAGAATAAGGGATGGAGTTGTGAGGGAAAAGTTAATGTGTTTGCAAGTATTTGCATATAGAGGTAATTAGAATTTAGAAGTGAAAAGGACTTCAGAGATCATTTAGTCCAACCCCTTCATTTTACAGAAAAGGAAACTGAGACCCAGAGAACTTCATTGACTTATGGAAGACTAAAGCATAACTGTGGTTTACAGTCTGTACTATACCATAAATATATTCTATACATAAATTCTTCGGGACATATGAGCTTGATTGAAAACTTCTCACAGAAGTATAGATATAGAAAGTGGTTCATGAAATGTTAAAAACTGAAGTTTTTGTGGTAGGTAAAACATTTAGATTAAGGTTTGTGAAGTGCTTTATCCAACAACCCTCTTAAATAGGTAATAGTAATAAATAATAATAACAGCTAGCATTTTTATAGCAGTCTACAGTTTGCAAATGTTATTATCATGCTCATTTTACAGATAGAGAAACAATTGGCCCAGGGTCACACAGATAGGAAATGTTTCTGGCAAGATTTGAACCTAGGTCATCCTGATTCCACTTCTGGTAGTTTCTATACCTTATGCTTTGGGGGTCCTGAGTTCCTATTTTTGTTTTTCAGATACCTTGAAGTTTCAAGATCTGATAATGTGCTTGGCAATAGGAGTCAGGGACTGGAATACAAAATGTTTCATACATCCTCTAATAATCAAATGAATCCTTGAGACTCAAATTTGCAAGTCAGGTATTAGGGAGGTTGTGACTTCTGCTTCTTGAGAAAGACTTGGCAAACCTAGTGTATGAACTGAATTCCTAAATTCTTAATCTGGCATTCCAATCCTTAAATTATATTGCCTCCTAGCTTCAGATGACTTTTCTTGCAGAAAAGCTACAAACCTATATTTCCTCTCATTGGAAGCATATAAATACGGTAGACATTCGGTCTACTCCACCGTACAAGAAGTTCATAGAACAGGTACAATGAGATCTTGTAGGGTTAGTTTTTAAGACAAATGTCGTTAGACCTGTCTAGTAAACTTGCTCTCACTAAATTAAATCCATTTCCTTATTATCTTAGAGCTCTTGCCATACTTCTAAAATAAATAGAGTATTGTGCTAAGATTTCATTTGTATCATAAGTTTCTCCCATGAATTGGGGAAAAATGTGATCTCATTAGCCTTTTCACCTACATAGCCAGCCAGTCCTGATTTAGTTAAGCAAAATGATGCGTAGTTTTGAGAAGAATGTTTCTTTTTGATGACTTTATTAAAAAAAGTTGTTATATTTTCTAATTAATTTCTAATTAAATTAATTAATAATGAGGTGGTGTAACACTTGGTTACACCATGGTCATACAGCATTCATTAGAATTAGGATTCTCTTCAAGGTCACCTAGCTCCCACAGTATTTATCTTTTTCAATGAATGGGCCGCATTTTCTATCTCTCTATTTTTCCAGAACACCCCACAGCTCACCCTGTCTCACTACCACTCTACCAAAAATGACTGTGTCAAAGGGGGTAACCATTTCTCCTTTGATCAATCCAGTGACCTGTTCTTGGTCTTTATTCTCTGACTTACACTACTTTTAATGCTAACTACTCCCACTCTATTTGAAACTACTCTCCCTTAAATTCGTGACTTCTGTGGCAAATTACAGTACTATTTTTGTTTCCTTCCCAGCTCCCTGGTCCTTTTCCATTTTGTTCTACTATTCCCTAACCAGAGATATTCTTCAAGGCCTAATCCCTGGCCAGCCCTTGGCAGACTCCTCCTTCTCACAGACTCATCTATCCTTTCCAAGTCAATGACTTCTAAATCTCTAATTCAATCTACTTGGGTGTCTTTTCACCTTTAATTCAAATGTTACTTTAAAATGTTAACTCAGTTTATCAAACTCAAACTTCCCCTTTGATGTCCTGTCAGATCTTCCATGGAAAATGTCTTTTGTGCATCTTTGGCTTTCTGCTTTAATTACAACCACCCCTCTCTTTGCTCTGGGCCTGAATGATTGCAGCATCCTCTTCTGATCCTAGGATGTCACTGCTCCAATCCATCCTGCATATTATCGTGAGATCAATCATCTGTAACCATTGTCTTGTTGTCGTTTTTTTTTAAATCAAGTTAACTTCTCTGTTCCTAAACCTTTAGACTTAATAGGGGCAGAAAAAAGGGATCTGTTAAAGACCTACCCCTCACTTTCAGAGTCCTTGATAATTGGACCTCCACCCCTATTATTAATCCAACCTTTTTTCTTCCTACTCCCAATAGGCCCCCTTCCCTTTTCTTAGAAACACTGCATGCCTTTGCTTATATTGCACTTATATTCCAGCCCCTCTTTACTTATTTATTCCAGTCCTTTCTCCTATCTGAGGCTCAGCTCTAGTTCTTAAAGGTTCTTAAAGAAACTTCCTCAGCTACTCTAAACCTTCATTGATTTCTCCTTTATTAATATTTGTGCTCCTATAACATTTAGTCTATAGGATGCAATTTAGCAGTTATATATAGTCTCACAAGGGAATTATTAAATGTGTATCAGGGTTGTCTGTATCTCCTCCCTGGGTATCCAATCCATCACCAGGTACTGTTGATTTTTTCCTTTTTGGTATAGCAGTGAAAAGAGCATTGAATTTGGAGGCTGAAGATCTTGGTTTGAGGTCCACCATTGCCAATTACTAGCTGGGGTGTAACTTTGGGCAAACTTCTTAAGTTTTGACTGTAGAATTGGGACTAATATTTGCACAAGGTTGTTATGAGGAAAGTGCTGTGTAAACCCGGAAGTGCTTACACCACACATGTAAATTCCCTCTGGAATTAGCCCCTTCCTTTTTGCTCCTCCTGTCATCACTGGAATTGCTGTATTAATAGAGGCAGAGTGTCCAAGATTAGGAAGCTTATAGATATAGACCACAGGTAATAATAAAAAAAAAACAAAACGTGACTTTGTATAGCACTTTAAGGTTTGTAAAATGCTGTTTACATATTGTTATCTTCTCTCATCCTCACGGGAATCCTGGGAGGTAGGTGTGGAAAATTGTATTGAATCTCACGCTTGGACTGACTGGTCATTTTGCCGTTAATTTCTGCTTCTCTAGTCTTCCTTGCGCGAGCAGCAGGTTAATTTTCCTAAGGCATGTGTAGCATGTCTGTGGTTTACCCATTGCTTACAAGATAACTTGCAGACTCTCTGAGTGCATCATTCTAGGCCTTTCCCTAATCCAGTCCCTAACTACCTCTGCAGTCTTGGCTTTTTCCTATTCTGGTCAGATTTCGTTTGCTTGCTCACTTACCCTTGGATCCAATTTGATTGAGACTTCAAAGGTCATGGGGCTCAATTTATACCTGAACAAGAAATCCCTTAAACAATATCCCCAACAAGTAGTCATCAAGCCTCCCTCTGAAGACTGTCCCCACCAAGGCAGCCATTTCTCCTTTTACACACCTCTAATTGTTAGAAAGTTTTTCCCTCTGCCTCTTGGGATCTGTCATCTTCTTGCCCCCAAATCTTTCTGTAATGAGTCCTCCTGTGGCATGATTCCAAAGTTCTTTGCCATCCTCCTCTTCCTTCTGGTTTGCCAGGCAGCTGAAGCATCCTTTTGTGGCTGCCATGTTACACAGATGACTCACTGAACTTTGCAGTTCCCTAACATTGACATCCCTGGGTACTGAAAGGAAGGGTAACTGTCATCTTTGAAAGGTGATCGAGACTGGGAAACTCCTCAGCCTGGAGAAAGGCATATTCCACTTTTCCAAAAAGAGAAGGTAGATTCTGAAAAGTTGGAATTATCTCTGGCAAAAGCCTACAACACCTTTTTAAAGATCTGTGAGCCTTTAGAAAAATCAACATCAAAATCAGCTTTGTTCATTAAGGACATCTCCTGCCCAGGGAAATTGGATTTAAGTTATTTTTAAGGCATTTTATAGATTCCCCTGTTGTTTCCCACCCCACCCTTTCCTCCATATAGAAACCTCCCTTGGGACATAGAAAACCACTAAGCAACATCAGCTACAGTTACCCGAGTCCAAATCAGATGCTATGGACAGCATTCTGTTGTTGTGGTCCCCCTTTGTCTGCTGTGAGGGAGGTGTCTTTGATCACCTGTTCCATGGGATCTTCATTTTTTTTCTTCTTCTGAAAAAAGGTTTAGTAATACCTTTTGATTTTGTAACCAAATCATTTGTTACTCATCTCTCTCCAGATTGAGCCTTCTTTCAACACCAAGGAAAACAATTAAGTAAAAATAGTTTGCCTTCTTTCCCTGGGTTCCCTCCTTGACCGTTCTCCCTCCCCACTCCTCATCTTTGCCAATTTGCATGGAGTAAGATGAAACCTCTGGCTTGTTTTAGTGTACATTTCTCTTACTATTAGTGATCTGAAACAGATTATGTCGTCATTTGTTGCTGGCAAATCTTTTGGAAACTATTCTTTGTGCTTTTCATTCAACATTTAGCCAGAGATAGGGTCACACTTGAATCTTGGCACCAAGAGCCATTAATATTTCTTCAGACTTAGGTAAATGTGCCCCATTGCTTTGTTTTACTTGTTTGGATGACTATAAAGAATCTCTAAAGAATTTGAACAGTTCTTCTTTTAGAGTCCAGATGAGTGACCATCTGTTTTCCTGTTCTTGCATTTTTCATATCTTTCCCCGATGTCCCTTTTCTTTTATAAGGTTAATGTAATCTTCTTTACAATCTGCCCTTTGCTTTTTGTTATAAGATGGGCATCTAGCACTGTGGGATGACTTTTATGATTTATCTATGACAAAGAATGGGGAGAGGCCTTCTACCTGTGATTTCCCGGTAAGGAACTTCCTGTACTGATACAGGTGGCTACCTTCTTTTCGGCATATATTCTTAGAGAGTTGCCTAGATCACTGAAAAATTAAGTGACTTACCCAAGGTCACACACATGCAAGTATGTGTTAGAGCTGGGACTCGAACACAGATTTTTCTGGCTCTGAGACCAGTTCTTTGCTATGCACACACACACATCCATATTGTATAAATTGTTCTCCTGGTTCTGTTCATTTCATTCTGTATCAGTTCATTTAAGTTTTCCCAGGTTTCTTTGAAACTATCCCCTTTGCTGTTTTTTGCAGCACAATTGTATTCTGTCACATTTATATACCATAACTTGTTGAGGCATTCCCCATATATAGGCTCCCCCTCAGATTTCCATTTTTTTACTACACCAAAAAGAGCTATAAATATTTTTGTACATATTTAGTTTTTCTTAGGACTAATCCTTCCCTCTTTTCCCTTTTGAGTGAAATATACTTCTCCACCCAACTCTCTTCTCTCTCTCTCTCTTTCTCTTTTTCTTTCTCTCTCTCTCCCTTTCCCTCTCTCAATCCTTCCTTCAGCCAGTTAAATGAGAGTGAGCTTCAAATGTCAGCTGCTCCCCTCACCTGCTCCTCCTTGTTTGTATAGATGTCTACTTATTTATCCTGATTATTTGAACGAAATTTTTACTAAACTTAGTTTCTCTTCCCTCACTCCCAGTAACTGTATTCCTCTTTTCTTCTTTTTCCATTCTTCTCTTAAGATCATTAAGACATAACAGAACTACTATTAGGCCTTGTCTAATAGACCCCCCTCTGTGACCCCTGATGATAATCTGGTTCAGAGGGGCCACATGTATCATCTCCCCATATTCTTATGTAAGTAGTTTATCTTTGTTTGGTCCTTCATCATTGATTTTTTGCAGCTTACATTTTTATGTCTTTACTCCTGTGTTTGAACCTCACAGTTTCTAGAGTTCTGGTCTTCTCATTAGGAATGCTGTGAAGTCCTCTATTTCATTAAAGGTACTTTTCCCCCCATAGGATTATATTAAGTTTTGTGGGTTAGGTTATTCTTGGCTGTAAGTCTATATCCTTTGCCTTCTGGACTTTTGTATACTCTCCTTCCTGCTAGTGGCTACTAAATTGTATGTGTTCCTCACTGTGACACCCCAGCACCTGAATTTTTTTCCTTCTGGATGCTTGTAATATTTCTCTTCAATCTGGAAGCCATAGAATTTGGCTGTATTGTTCCTAGGAATTTTTATTTTGAGGTTTCTTTCAGGAAGTGGATGGTGTATTCTGTTTATTTCTACTTTGCCCTCTGGTTCTAGATTTCTTTTTTGTTCCATGGAAACATTGACTTCAGTTTGATTATTCCAGGATCTCCGGAATAGTTGAGGCTGGGATGCTACAAGGTTTCAGTGCTCTCGCAGTGGTCTGATCCAGAGCAAGGTCTGATCAGTGTTCTCCTGGTCTGAGCTCTGCAAGTTACTGACTTTGGTTTGGATCTGAGCAACAGTAGGCTGCTGTTGGACTCAGTCACTATCAGCCAGCTGGAAAGCTCTGCTGGTTCCAAGTGACAGAACTACAGGCTTTACTTTGGTCTGGGATTCCTGCCCTGGTCATTCTTCTGCAGGCTTCAGATGGGCTAGAAGCTAGGACCGAGACCCAGCTCTGTCCTGGGATCTGAGCCACACAGCTGCGGCTTTGCTTCTGAACTTGCTCCCTCTCTCAGTACAGTGCCCAGGGCCTTCCAGCCTTATCTACTGGAATGTCTTCCCAGAGCATGTCCCTTCCTCATTCAGCCCTGGATCTGTGATTTGAAATTGGGTAGTAGGTGACAATGCTGCCAGTTGGTAATTGTTCCAATCAATGTACCCTGATGTGGGTCTGGGACTTCCCCTTAATCTGGGGCACAGTCTCTCTGTATGCAGCACTCTTGTCCAAATACCATCCCCTCACATACACAGGTCTCTCTGTCTTTCTCCATATGCCAACCTGGGCTAGAAAAATGATTGACTGACTTTTTCTTAGATTTCCCCATCAGGATGCTGTTTGGAGAAGTTTGTAGGGAGGAGGAATTCACTGAGTTGCTTCTTCCTGCTCTGCCCCCTTGGCTCTGCCTTGCTGGACAGGAGATTTGCTTTTTATCCAATTGGCTTTTTCTGTATAGTTGGTTTGGCCAAAGTTGTTTCTGATTATAGATCTCTTCTAGGAATCTCTGAGAGTTCCTTCAGACCACGTGTTGTTTTTGCCTTTCTTTGTTATCTTTAATGCTTAACACAGTGCCTGGTACGTAGTAGGTGCTTAATAAATGCTTATTGCTTGTTCATGGCAGGCATGAATGGATTGTGAGTTGTATTACTAGAAGGAATAATGTTTTCAGTAAGATAACAGATTTGTTTGAGTATTTTGAAAAGTTCAGATATAGACTGTTATAATGTCCTCTAGCAAAGAAATGCTGAAACTGAAGTGATGATGAAAGTGTGAATGGACGGTTTGCCAGAGAGAGGACTGAAGGGAAGGGTTTGATGGCTTGCTCTGGTGGTGGTATTGTTCAGTTGTTTTCAGTCATGTCTGACTCTTCATGACCCGATTTTGGGTTTTCTGGGCAAAGATACAGGAGTAGTTTGCCATTTCCTTCTTTAGCTTATTTGACAGGTGAAGAAACTGAGGACTTGAGAATGACTAAAACCCACATTACTGCCCAGCACACAGGGGGCGCTTATTAAGTGCTGGTTGACTTATTGACTTGAGGTTTAGTTTACAGAGAGATGGGAGAGGAGAAGAAAGGAGCTTTCTGTTGGTTTGTGCCAGCTGGCTTATTATCTCTGCCTGACTTTTGGGTAGCAGCCGTTAGGGAAAAAGAGGTTTTTCTGCTACATTTGCTGTTTATTGTTTAAGCTAGAACTTTGCCCGCTAACTGCCAGTTAGGTTTGCCAGAGGCTTGAGCCAGAAAGGGGAAGCAGAGGTGGCAGAAATACAAGTTTTGCTTTTGCAAGGTCTCTGACAAAGAAACGTTTGAATTTGCATGTGTTTCCAAGAAAATGGAGCTTCCGTCTCCGTGATGGCTATTTTATGCCATCATTGTGTACATTTGATTCAGAACCATAAAGAAAGATTTTAATTCTCTTAGAAGTGGTCTGCTGGGTTTTTTTTTTTTAATTTTAAATCCAAGGATGAATGGTCACACATTCAGGGTCAGTTTTATTGTTACATGATATGAGTGGCAGTGAAATTTTAGCTAAAACAAATATTACAGAGGATCATTTGGGGATTAGGCCATAGTACCAAGGTGCTAATGAAATGAGCCATTATATATTTTATATATACATGGTGTATGTATGTATATATTATATATATAATGTGTATATTATATACATTATATACTTCATTGGTGCATAATGAATACTGTACAGTGTTCTCATTGGTGTATAATGTAAGATGACTGTATCTATGTCAGTGTGCCTGCTGAGTGTGTCAGAGTGCCTACTGAGTGTGTATAGCACACCTCTAGGCCCCGTAAAGGAAAATCAGAAAAGCAGACCAGATGGGCAATCCTCCATTTATGATCTACAGTCAACTCTAGATAAAGGCTTTGAAGTCTGTAAAGTGTTTTATTTCGTCTGATCCTCACAGCAATTCTGTAAGGTGGGTGGTAATGTTAGCCTCCATTTATAGGTAAACCGAGGCTCAGAATGATAAAGGGATTTGTGTATAGCTAGGAAATGTCTACGGCACCATTTGAACTCAATCTTCAAGTCCATTGCTCTTCTCACTTTGCCCCTTAGCTGCTGTCTCTTCTTCTCTTTCCCTTCCTTTCCCCAAACACCCATTTTTGATGTCTTTGGAAAAAAAAATTAAGGCTTTTAGAGAGTCTTTGATGATTTAGGAAAGGGAAGAAAAAAAAAAGATATAAAAAACAGGAGTAGTTTGAGACAGCTCATGCCCCTGGGAAAGGCAGGCCTGTCTGCTGATACTCCCTCTTTGGAAAACTTCTGTTGTACTATTGATGTTTTGGTGTGCTGTCTAAAATTCTACCAATTAGAGATTCATTTGAATCACTGAATATATTCTTTGAAAAAGTTGAGTACAACTTGGAATAGTATAGTGAAAATTTGAAGTGTTGAATTTATATTCCTATCCTACCTCTTAGGGCCTGTGTGATCTTGGGCAAGTCATTTGTGCCTGTTTCCTTGTCTGTAAAATGAGGAGGTTGGAATAGATGACCTTTAAAGTCTCCCAGTTTTTGGTCTGTGACCCTATGGGCTGGTTAAGGAGCTATCAGACATTCACTTATTGGTGTAAATTATTCCACTCATGGCTTCTCCCATAGATTGTTGTTGTTTGTCCTTTGTTCTTGAAGAGGACCAGTGACATCAGAAGGATGATATCTTGACTTGCAAGTGAATGGGATTTGACTGAGGCAGAGCTGTGCAAAGTCATCAGCCCTACTTTCTCCTTCAGAGTCATTGGAGTTCAGTGGTAAGACATAGGTCAGGCCAACTGGCAATAGCCCTGGATGCAGTGGGAGATGTTGGCCTTTTTAAACTAAGGTCTTTCCCAGGTCTCAGTTTGTCTGGGGCAGTAGAGGCAGAGAGAGGTAAGGAAGGAGCGCTTTCCAGTATGGGAGACAGCTATGCAAAGGCACACATATTCCAGCTGGGATGTTGTGTATAAGGAATAATTAAAGTAGGCCATATTGTCTGGACTGTACAGTGATGAAAAGGGGGGTAATGGGAAGGTAGGAGCCAGTTTGTGAAGGAATTTGAATGCCAGAAGAGTTTGTGTTTTATCATAGAAGCAATAGAGCTATCAGAATCTTTTGAGCAGAAGAGTGACTTGGTCAAGCTTGTGCTGTCCAGGAATTTCCCCTACAAGTCTTCAAGTGAACCTCTAGCCTTTATTTGCAGGCCTTTACTTAGAGGGAGCCATGAGTACCTGAGGTAACCCGTTCCACATTTGCATAGCTCTGGCAAAGAAGGTTTTCTTATATTAAACCTAATATATAAATCTGCTTCTCTGAAGTTTTGACCTATTTCTCTTAATTGCACCCCCTCCCACTCCGCCTTTTCCAAGGCCAGGCAAGACAAGGCTGATCCCTCTAATGCCTGATAACCCTTCAAATACTTGAAAATCATTTTTCTGTCTCTTCCTAAGTTTTCTCTTTCTCTGGGCTCGACATCCTCGGTTTCCCCCAGCTAATCCTGTTGGATCTCTTTCCATCTTGGTTGCTTTTATGTGAATATTCTCTAACTTGTTTGTTTTCTTTTTTTAAACTTTTAGATACTTTATTTTTTGCAATTATATATAAAATTTTTTAACTTTTTTTTTAAATTTTGAGTTCCAAATTCTTTCCCTTCTTTCCTACATTGCACCCTCATGGAGAAGGCACACAGTTTGATATAGGTTATACATGTACAGTCATGCAAAACATATTTCATACGACTCATATTGTGAAAGAAAACAGACCAAAACAAAAAAAAAACAAAGAAAACGAAAATTAATAAAAGTATGCTTCAGTCTTCAGACTACATTAGTTATTTTTCGGGAGACAGACAGCATTTTTCACCATGAATCCTTTGGAATTGTTTTGGATCATTGTATTGCCAAGAATAGCTAAGTCATTCACAGTTGATCATTGTACAGTTTTGCTCTTACTGTATACAGTGTTCTCCTGGTTCTGCTCACTTCACTTTGAATCAGTTTGTGTAAGTCTTTCCAGGTGTTTCTGAAAGTATTCTGCTCGAGCCAGGAGAACATTATACGCAACTATAGATACATGGATTCTGTGAGGACCAACCCTGACAGACTTTGCTCTTCTCAGCAACACAGGGTGCAAAGACAACTCCAAAGGACTTACGTACTATCTACGTCCAGAGAAAGAACTATGAAGTATGAATGCAGATTGAGGCACACTTTATGCTCGCCTTTCCCCCTGCCTTTTTTTCTCTCTTTTTGTTTTTGGATTGTTTTTTTTTTTTGGTTCTGTTTCTTCTTTCTCATGATTCATTCCATTGGTCATAATTCTTCTCCACAACTTGACTAGTGTGTAAATTAATTCAATGCGAAGATATATGTGGAAGATATATGGGATTCCATGCCATCTTGGGAAGTAGGGGAGGAGGGAGGGAAGAAAATCTGGAACTCAAAATTATGTAGAACTAATGTGGTAAATTAAAAATAAAAAAAAATTCTGCTCGTCATTTCTCATAGCACAATAGTATTTCATCATACCACTTGTTCAGGCATTCCCCAATTGATGGGCATCCCACCAATTTCCAATTCTTTATTTTTTAAAATTTATTTTATTTTTAATTTATGGAATAAAAGAAGCATTTCCATAACATAGTTTCATAAAAAGATGATTGCACATGAAACTGCAAATCTATTATGTACGACTTGCTATTCCTTTTAAATAGCAACAAAGTTATCATGTACATTTCTTTCCTCCCTTCCCCCCCCACTCTAGAGATTTTGCTACCACAAAAAGAGCTGCTATAAATATTTTTGTGCATATAGGTCTTCCCCCCCTTTTGGATTTCTTTGGGATATAGTCCTAGTAATATATTTTTCTGAGTCCAAGCCTTTTGTAGCACAGTTTTATAACCTTTTGAGCATAGTTCCAAATTGTCCTCTAGAATGCTTGGATCACTTCACAACTCTACCAGCAGTGCATTAACATCCCAATTTTCCAACATCCCAATTTTCCCACATCCCCTCCAGCATTTGTCATTTTCCTTTGCTGTCACATTAGCCAATCTGATAGGTGTGAGGTAGTATCTCAGGGTAGTTTTAATTTGCATTTCTCTGATCAATAGTGGTTTAGGGCATTTTTTCACATGATTGTAGATAGCTTTGCTTTCTTCATCTGAAAACTGCCAGTTCATATCCTTTGATCATTTACCAATTGGGGCATGACTTATATTCTTATATGTTTAACTCAGTTCTCTGTATATTTGAGAAATGAGGCCTTTATCAGAGAAACTTGTAAGATCTGACTTTGTGTGAAATTTTTTATAATTTTGTAGTTTTTGTAGTTTTATAATTGTGTTCATATAGTTCCTGGGTTTGTCTTGGCATGTAAACTCCCAAGTATTTTATATTGTCTATTGTAATTTTAAATGGAATTTCTCTTTCTTTTGCTTGTTGCTGGACTTTGTCGGTAACATAGAGAAATGCTGATGATTTATATGAGTTTATTTTATATCCTGCAACTTTGCTAAAGTTTTCAATTATTTAAAACTAGTTTTTTTAGTTGATTCTCTAGGATTCTCCAAGTGTAACATCGTATCATCTGCAAAGAGTGATAATTTCATTTCCTCATCACCCATTCTAATTCTTTCAATTTCTTTTTCTTCTCTTATTGCCATAGCTAGCATTTCTAGTACAACATTGAATAATAATGGAGATAATGGGCATCTAGCTTCACCCTGGTCTTAATTGGGAAGGCTTCTAACTTATTCTCCTTTTAGATAATGCTTGTTGATGGTTTTAGATAGCTACTACTCAGCATTTTGAGGAAAACTCCATTTACTCTATGCCTTCTAGTATTTTAATTGGAATGAGTGTTGTATTTTGTCAGAAGCTTTTTCTGTCTCTATTGAGGTAATCATATTATTTTTGTTGGCTTTGTTATTGATATGATCAATTATGCTAATATTTTCCTAATGTTGAACTAGTCCTATATTCCTGGAATAAATCTCACCTGGTCATAGAGTATGATCCTTGTGATATATTGCTGTAATCTCCTTGCTAATATTTTATTTAAAAATTTTGCATCAATATTCATTAAGGAAATTGGTCTATAGTTTTTTTTTCTCTGTTTTTGCTTTTCCTGGTTTAAGTATCAGCACCATATTTGTGTCATAAAAGGAACTTGGTAGGACTCCTTCTTAGGGTACTGTTTCAAATAGTTTGTATAGTATTGGATTTAATTGTTCTTTAAATGTTTGGTAGAATTCATTTGTGGATTCATCTGGGCCTGGGAATTTTTTCTTAGGGTGCTCAATTTTGTTGATCTTAAAAAATGTTCTAAAAATGTCAGTGCTGAGACTAGAGCCAACTTTTCTCAACTCCTGTTTCTCTATTTGTTCCTTTAATACTATCTTACCTCTCTTTATATTCCTATTTCAATAATTGAGAGGTGGCCATAATTGGCAGACTAGATTGCTGTTGGGGCCATACTACCATCATCTTAGTATGACTATTTAATGGATTCAGGTTTTTTCTGAACTATTGATTTGAAGGTGAGAACAAAGGTATTACACCTTAGACTTGTTTAATGTTTATTGAACAGCCCTAATGAATACGCAAAATGATGGCAAGTGTGTCCTGAAGGAGTTGCTACTTCAAAATGATCATTGATTTCCCTTGTTCCTTCCACTGATGTGGAACATGCCTTTTTACCTTTTTTTAATTAGATGTTCTTAATGAATTGTTGTGGCTAAATAGACACAAACATATATATGCTTGTATACACACATATGCACATACATTGCTGCACACAGTACAACCATATAGCAGAGATACAATTACATGTATGTGTATACACAGTGCACACATGTACATAATGCAACCATACATGTACCTATATGGTTATGTACCCACCCACATAACACATACACACATGTATATACGCATGTGTATATAACTATATAGGTACAAACATGGCTATATTCTCATGTGTATTATTATATTTTGTTATATTCATATATATAAAAACCACATATGTGTGTGTGCATCGAAATCAACATACACATATGTACATGTACACATCTCTACGTATATATGTATATGGTATATGTGTGTATGTATACAGATAGTGTTTACATATGTATATATACTCTGTGTGTGTGTGTGTGTGTGTGTGTGTAATATATATATGCATGGGCAGGTTAGATGGAGAGAGTGCCAGATCTGGAGTCAGGGAGACTCGTTTGTGAGCTTAAATCTGGCCTCAGGTATTTACTAGTTGTGTGACCCTGGGCAGGTTGCTACACTCTGTTTGCCCCAGTTTCCCCATCTGTGAAATGAGCTGGAGAAGGAAATAGCAAACCAGTCCAGTATCTTTGCCAAGAAAAACCCCAAATGGGGTCATGAAGGTTCAGACACAACTGAAGTGACTGAATGATAACAACAACAACAACAGCCTCCTTTTCATGTGGCTTGTATGTGAATTGCTATTCCTAAGCAAACATATACCAACTGAATATAAAACCCTGGCCCATTTGGTTGCCATGTGTTGTTGATTCTGTTCTCACAGCATATCTTGGCTTTTTTCCCTTGCCTCTGGTTACATGAGCATCATTAGTTCCGGTCCTTATCACCTCTTGCTCATTGTAATGGCTTCCTCTTTCATTTCCCAGTGTTCACTCCCTCCCTCTTTTGTCCCTCCTCCAGATTGATTGTCCTAAAGTGCAAATCTGATCGTGTCACTGTCCTGCTCAAACTCTAGTGGTGCTGCCTACGGCCTCTAGGATCAAATACAAAACTCACCTGGCAGTAAAGCGTTTTACAGTTGAGTTCCAACCTACTCTTCCGGCATCTTTATTCATCATTCCCTTTCACACATTCTCTGTTTCGTCTAACCTGGCCTTTTTGCTGGTCCTCACACTTTACCTATAATATTCTATCTCCCATGGAATGCACTCCTGCTATATTTCTGCTAAACTCTTAGAATTCTTAGCTACTCTCAGCTCCCAGTTCAAGGGACACCTTTTACATGAGCCCTTCTTGGTGTCTTCCCACACCTTACTTCCCGCGGTCTCCCCTTAACAATCACCTTGTACTTAGTTTGTATGTTTTGTGCACATACCTGTGTATATAATTTCTCCCCCTCCTTGCCAAATGTAAGCTTCTTGAGGACATGGACTGTTTCACTTAAGTCTTCATCTACCCGTCACTTTTAAAGGACTTGTTCATATATCCTTATTGATAAATTGATTAATCTATGCGTTATGGGAGGTTGACTAAATCCCAAATTAAATGTTTCTCTTATGTGCATTTGATTTAAGTAAATGTAATAAGAATGGGGCCAACAAGCCAAGCCTGTGAGTTGTCATATATCTGCCAGTTACTGTAAGCACAGACAAAAAATTGTTCTGAGGCAATAGATTGTAGCTCAAACAAGTCAGATGAGAGTAAAAAAAAAAAGCATAGCACAAAGACATGCAGGAAAACAACCAAGACCATAAGACCTACAGACATTAGGTAAGTATTTGAAACGTTTTCATGGAAAGGATAGTATATATACTATTGAGAGCTATAAAAGTGTATATGAGGAATTATTAAATCTGATTCATATTTGGAGTTGAAATAGTTTTACCATACTCTAGTGCAATGTGAGGGACCTAGTTTCTGTTCTTTGGAAAGATATTTCTCATTATTTGTCCTTCATCCTCCAAGAGAACCAATTACATCAGGAGGATGATGTCTTTACTTGCAAGTGAATTGGATTTAAGTGAGGCAGAGCTGTGCAAAACTATCAGCCTCGCTCCTCCAGAGTCATCAAAGACCGGTGGCAAGACATAGGTCAAGATGACTGGTGGTGGCTCTGATTCAGTGGCAGACTTTGACCTTTTTAAGCTAAGGTCTTTCCCAGGTCTCAGTTTGCCTGAGGATAAGTCCATTCAGTCATTAAAGGCTATGACCTAGTTTGCCTTCACAAAAGAATCAGTTTGGGAGTGGATGACCCTCAGAGTTCTATCCTGAACAGAAACAGTTGCTATTCACACTCACTCTGAGCCAGGTGTTTCTTCTAGTTAATAATATCATCTTAATAGTTCTTTTGTATTCTAATAGATCTGCTATATTATTGATGGGGGGCATTCCTTCGAACAATGCAAATCAGTCAGTCAATCAACAAGCAAAGCATATCCCTACTGTTTATCAGATATTGTTGTTGGACCTGGAGATAACAAAGATAAATGAAATGGCACTTGCCTTTAAGGAGATTATATTCTACTGGGGAATCATGTATATATTTACATGTATACAAAATATCTTCCATTCCTCCCCATCCAGTGCATTTCTTGTTCATGATCCTCCATAAATTGATGCTAGGAGCATTCTTCAATTTCTCTTGACATCTTAAAGATGTGAATGGAGCGTGTTGGCTGCCTGTTAGTCATCCCTTGCTCTTGCTACTTGTACAGCTTGTCTTCTTTTGTTGACTCTGCATTTCTTTGATAGGGTACCTCAGGCTGCTGATTTTTTCCAATTCCTTGTTTATAATGTGTGGCAAGCTGCTTTATGTGCCACCATGGGCTTTTTCACTGGTCTTTGGTTGATCCTTAACTTCAATTCATTGGGCATGCTTGTGTTCCATGACTTTGGGCCAATGGAGAATTATAATGTTAAAAAATCGGGCTTACAGTTTCACTCTACTAAAAAAAATTTAGACACAACAACTCCTTCCACTTCTCTGTCAGTTCACTATAGAAGGTATTTGGGGTTATTGAGAAGTTGAACAATTATTACCTTTGCTTATAGTAAACTTCTTCTTAATGAAGGGTACAAATTAATGGGAAAACAAGATAAGATTGTGGGAAAACAAGATAAGATTGTAGGAACACAAAAAGAGGAAATGGACTTATTAAAAGATATTAAGTTGAACTTTTCAGTCCCCAAATATTTCAAGAGTACATTTGAATATAAACGGTTGTTACGTCAATTACATGATTCATATCTAGCCATTAAAGCAAGACAAGGTTTGGACAGCTACTAAACACTCTTAGTCTGGTTAGTTACCTGGTACTTGAATACAATAACATTAGATTTCTCCAAAACATTTTAGGAATTGCTAGACTTTTCTATGCTTCAGCCTGTCCTCCCCACTATTTCAAATGACTGAGGATTTAAAGTGTATGTGTATATGTGTGTGTGTGTAAAGAAGTCCTGGATTGGTGTTATTCTTTTTAAAAAAAAATTTAGGATGTTAATTTTAGTAATTTAAAGTAATATCTGAGGATTGCATTGAGATCTCTTGAATGAGTAAAGCTTGTATGCTTTGTAAGTTACTATTTGGTTGAACATTATAGAGTTGTGGATAAATAAGTTGTGAATTGTTTGAGTGTTAAATGTTGAATGAATTAAAAGTTAGACACTATTTTGGTTAATTTTGGGGGAGCAAAGAAAAAATTGCAAGTTGTTCATTTTATGATTGGGGGAAGCACAGATAAATCAGGCTTTTGAAGTTTCCCATTAACTATATGCCAAGATTAACTAGTTGTGCTGGCAATACTAATTGGAATTTTAAGCATTTAACTTTTGTCAAGAGAATACATATGATCCCTAATGTCAGTGCCCATTTCATATCTGCTGCATTAATATGTGATTTGCTCTGGTTTTAATGGCCCTATGTGATTAAAATAGAGTAGTATGCATCTAATGATGATGTCTATACATGAACATTGTTATTCATTGTTAAAATATGTTCCATCAGTTATCATTTTAGATAGTAAATTTTTTTTTTGCCTTAAATACATCCTTCCAAGATGACATTTTAAAATAAGTGTGTAGTGATTCCTTGGCACTTCTATCCTCTTCCCCTTTAAACAGCCAAACTTCTTGAAAAAGTGATCTAAGTCTGACTTATTTCACTATGACTCTGTTTGACCTTGAGTAAGTCTTTAACATCTTTGGGATTCAGTTTCCTCATCTGTAAACTGAAGGATTTGAACTAGGTGATCTCTATAGTGTTTTCCAGCTCCAAATCTGTGAGCCCATAATCCTAGCTCTCCATTTTGGCTGAGCATAGCCTGTGTGGAGGAGAGAAGTAATATGAAATAAGACTCAGACAGTGTTGTATCAGACTGTGAAGGGCCTTGAATGCTATGCAGAGGAATATGAACTTTACCTAGGAGGCAATAAGGGTCCCACTGAAGATTTTTGAGTAGAGGAGTGATTTGACTGGGTGAATGAATACATAATAAAGATTATTTTGGCAGCAGTACAAAGGGTGGATTGGAGACATCTGACTGGAGGTTAGGAAGGTATTTCCATAGTAGGGGGGAGTAGGAAAAGAAAGTAGGTGATATATGTGAGAGATTTTTGCAGGTGGAGTCAGGACTTTCAAACTCATCAGATGTGAGATGTGAGAGTCAAAGATAATGCCAAAACTACTATGCACATGGGAAACCTAGTCTGCGGTGGTGTCACAGACATAAATATGGAGTATGGAGGAGGAACAGGTTTAGTGGGAAAGGTGAGACACCAAGGTGGATTTGTCCTGTAGACAGTTGAAAAGGTGGGTCTGGAGGTCAAAACTAGATAAAGATTTCACAGCCATTTTGGCCCAGAGGTGATGGTTGAAGCTGTGGGATTGAATTAGATTGTCAAAGCACAGAGTGTAGTGCAGATTCTTGGAGAACATCTACATTTAAGGGGCTAGGAAGAAGAAAAACCGGAGCAGGATTGTTTAGGAAAGGGGAAGAACCTGGAGCGCATGGCATATCTGAAGCCAGGGAAGGAGAGTATCAAGCAAACTGTGCTGAAAGCTACAGAGACATGAAGGGTGATAAAATCAGAGAAAAGGTCATTGGATATGGTGGGTAGGAGGTCACAGGTAACCTTTTAAGAAAGCAGTTTCACTAGAAGAAGGAGCTGTAGGTAGTAAGTAAGAAAGTGGAAATATCATGTTTATATAAATTTTTAAAGGATTTTACAACTGAAAGATGAGTTAGAGAAATAGAGGATGCAGAGGGATTGAAGGAAGATTTTTTTTTTGGCCTTTTGCTATTTAATATTTGACTTGGCATAAAGCACAGACAAAATTTTTATCAAATTTGTAGGTGACAGGACTGGGAGGGACAGTTAACATATTAAAAAGATCCTGGCAGGCTAGGACATTGGGCTGAATCTAATAAGATGAAATTTTGGATTTGAAAATTCAGTTTCATGAGCACATGGCTAGATTGCAGCTTGTCTGATCTGAGGATTTTAGTGGGCTTTAAGTTGAATGTGAGTCAACTTTGAGATACGGCAGCCAGGAAAGCTATTGTGATCTTAAGCTGCATTGAGAGGCACAATGTCTGTTAATGAATAATATGGCCCTGATAGTCCTGCCTGTTGCCAGAGCACATGTGGCATCTTGTGTTTGGTCCTGGGCAACACTTTTTTTTAAGAAAGAATATTGGTAAGCTGGAGAGTGTTTAGAGCAAGGCAACTAGAATGAAAGGACTCAAGCTTAGTCTCGATGAGGATCAATAAAGGAAACAGGATTTTTATCCTGGAGAAGAGGAAACAGGGGACTTGATAATTGTCAAGTATTTGAAGGGCTGTTGAGCAGAAGAGGGATTTTCTGCTTGGCTTCAGAGAGACCCAGTGGGTTGAATCTGCTCTCCTGTGTAGAACTATCCCAAGCTCGTTTGGGAGTTAAAATTCTTCCTTACTTGGAGTCTCCAAACTTTATCAGGTATGTTATAGAGCAAATTCTCCTCTGCTGAACACTAAAAATCCTTCACAACCTTCCTCCAGCTTCTCTTTCCAGCTTAACAAGCACCCGTCCCCTTCACATACTTTGTGGTCCAGCGAAACCAGACTTCTTACTCTTTCTCACATTTCCCCCACAACATTCCATCTGTTGTCTCCATGTCTTGGCACTGGCTAATTCTCCATGTTGGCAATGGACTCCCCTTTGACCTCCACCTCTTAGAAACTATAGTTTCCCTCAAAGCTCCGTTCAGATGCTACTTCCTTTCCTGACCCGCTTCAGCTGCTGGTATCCCAAGCCTTCAGATTTTGTTGTTGTTGGTCTGTTGTTTCAGTTGATTCTCAACTCTTCGTGACCCCATTTGGAATTTTCTTGGCAAAGATACTGGAGTGGTTTGCCATTTCCTTCTCCAGCTCATTTGACAGATAAGCGAACTGAAACAAATAGGGTTATGTGACTTGCCCAGGGTCACACAGCTAATAAGTGTGTGAGCCTGGATTTGAACTCTGATCCTCCTGACTCTAGGCCAGGTGCTCTATTTTCTGTGCTGTCTAGCTGCCCAAACCCTCAGAATGTCTTTTATTTATTGTTGATGTACTTATTTTATATATATTTATGTGTACATGTTGTTTCTGCTGTTAAAATGTAAGTTCCTTGAGGCAAGGATTATTTCATTGGTTTGTGTATCTCTGTTGCCTAGTGCAGTGCCCAGTATACTGGTACACAGTAGAGATTTAATAAATGCTTACTGATTGATTCTTGTTCAGGTATGAGTTGGACTAGATGGTCCCTGCCAACTCTAAGATTCTGGAAGGACTAGGGATACTTGAGCATGCATGTTGACAGATGGTAGCAAGGTAGACATTAAAGATGCATGAGAAAGACTCAGCAAAAGCCAAGGATGCAGGAGTGGAGTGAGTCTGAATGAGTAGTTGAGAAATTCCTCCCCCTGACCAGAAAGGATAGAAGAGGAAAACTGGGGGCATTCCCTTTGGATGGTCTTAGTCTTTTCAGTGTGGTAGGGGGCTAGGTTGCTCTCAAAGAGGGGTTTTTGAGGTACAGCTTGCTAACATTTACTTGTTGCGTATTTCTGTTTGTCTTATATATTTTTTCTTTTTGGCCCAGGCTTGTTCTTTCATTGATGTAGGGAACTTATGGTAGGAAACTGACTGACTAATTTAGTGAAACACCCACCATTTGTGCAGACTGGTTGCATACCCGTAACTTAGTCTTAGAGAGTTGGCTGGGGTGTGTGTGTGGGAACATAGTATGCTTCAGAAGCAGAATTAGAACCTAATTCTTCTCTGATTCCAAGGTCAACCATCTAGGTACTGTTTCATGCTGCATCTTGTATTATATCTACTCATTAAATTGTAAGCTTCATGAAGTAGAGACTGTTTTGATTGGCAGATGCTGAATCAGTAGGGGTCGAATAAATGAATAATACATGACTAGGAGAATTCTTCCTCCTAAAGTGTCCTTGAGAAGCACTTTGCAAACCTTAAAACTTTATAGAAATACTAGCATCATCATTATTATTACAGTTAGGAGTAGTTTGTATTTTAATGTTACCAGTCAGATTCAAGGACTGCCTTGATAAGTTCATGATAATTAAAAATGTGGAGTAGAAAAATGGAATTTTACAGTTATTGAAAAAAGGAAGAAAAATTTTGCTTAAATTCATCTTTAGAGATCTGCTGTCCTATAAGGTTCAACTTAAACCTCATCCTGAGAAGTGAGAAGATCCCAGTTTTACAAAAAGTTTGGCAAGTCGTTACCCCCTCCATATATGTGTATCATATGAGGAAGAGTCCTAACAGGATGTTAGGATGTCCCCTGGTGAAGGCCCTGGGGCATTTCTTGCCGGTCTTTTCTAAGTATTGCACATTCTTGGGCTTGTTCAGCTGATGAAGTCTGACAAGATCCTAGCCCAAGGTAGGATGGCTATCGGCCAAATATAACATCAACTATGATTTATGAGGATGATGGAGTAGGTTCTAGTCCTCAAGAAATGTTGCAAAGACATAGTAAATTTAGTGGCAACCATTAAAATGTCATTTTCCAGCCATATGCATTTTAAACTACTAAATAGGAATGTGTTAAATATAATTTGGCTACGTATAAAGAACTTTTTTTCTTTAACAAACTTGGCCTGTGAATATTTCATGATTGTTTCCAGACTATGCCCACTGCCATATTTGGAATCAGTTATACTAGGATTCCTAGTCCAGCAAACCTGTATTTATGGAGGTCCTGAGCTAGAGTTTCAAAGTGTGTCCTCCCACCCCCTTCTATTTTTTTGTTCACTATGCCCAGAAACAATTTACAGGTTTCTTTGGGTTATTCTGACTACCATAAATCCTAAAACAATTTCAGATAAGAGAAAGAGACATTGACAATTTCCATCATGTCCCAACTCTGCCTTAAAAATGATAAAAGTAATCTATAGTTATAGTGAGTATTCCTTTATGGTATAGATTGAAGTCACTGGCCACTGAGGTCTCTTCGCAATGTAAATTGGAAAAAAAATTTGGATATAGCGGCTAATTTGCCACAATAATTCCATCTGCTTAGAAAAAATTTTTGCTACAGTTTCCAGGCATAAAAAGTTTAGTATTTCATTTAATTATTGATCCAGTTCTGAAATACTAATTGCATTGTGCCTTTTTTTTGTATCTACAGTTAGATGGTGTCTAACCAGAATGTTTTTCAGTTGATGTATATTTAAGCAGCTCCTACTATGTGACAGGAATAGGTACTAGAGTTACAATTACTAGGACAGTATGGTACTGGTCAATGATGAGTGAACAGGGAAGGGAGTGGTCTAGGTTGGCCCATGGATTGTGGGTGGAGGCACAGAGCTGTATATTGACATGCCCTTTCTAGAAAAAATGATACTGTTTTGACTATTGTTCCCAGAGCAAGAGGGAAAGTGAGTAGCAGAACAGATGGCAAGATGCCTGTGTTGGCAAGGCACTGATATCCTGGTTGAGGGCTGAATGGGAAGAAGCATGATCTGGGGCCAGCAAATGTGGAGATGGGGGTGGAGTGGCTGATGTTTTCTGATTACTAACTATGCATTCCAAATTAGTAGTTACTTTGCTTTAATATTAGTTTTAGTGTCTCCTAATGAGATGTTAACATTTATAGTAGTCAATCACATTTTTTGTTCAGCTCTAAATACAAATCATTCAGTATAGGAGAGGAAATTCTAATCAAAATGGTGGATTAGGAAGTTGTAAAGAAGTTAGGTTTTTCAAATCCCAGAAAAAAGAACAATGGAAATACCAAAGGAGAAAAACAGCCAAGATCAAACATGATAATAAAAACATTTGCCTAAAAAGAAAACAAGTGAAGAAAAAAGCCAACATAATTTTTAAAAAATACTGTAGAACAAAGAAAACAACTAAAGTTTTATAATGATGATGGAAAATGAAACATAATAAAAATGATCACCTCAAATGGATAAATAATAGATAATCTTGTAATTACCTTAAGCAGTACTAGACAATTTACAAGAGGAAATAAAAGAAGAATTTGAGGAAGTTTAAAAAATCACGTTAGAAAGTGAAGCAAGAATAAAAGATGTTAAAATGATCAGGATTAATTAATCATGGAAATAACTGATATGGTGAATTTAAAAAAAAAAAACTAATGTGGAGAGGAGGAAACCAGGAAGATATGTAGAATTAACCTAAAATAATTACTGCAGCCTAAAACAAAATCGTAGACTATATGGAAAAAAGTGGAAAGGTCCCTTTCAAGTTTTCCGCTTGATTTCATAGGACCTTGATGTGGAAAAATTAAAGATTCAATTCTCCTTAAATTATATATTATAGTCAGTTATAATCAAATTCCAACACTACAGTGTCAAAGTGGAGTAATTCATATCTCAATACAGACTGAAGTTTTCTTCATTTTTCTTTCTTTCGTTTTCTTTTTCTTCCTTCCTTCCTCCCTCTTTTCCTTCTTCCCTCTTTCCCTTCCCTTCTCTTCCCTTCCCTTCTTTTCCCTTCCCTTCTCTTTTTCCCTTCCCTTTCCTTCCCTTTCCCTTTCCCTTTCCGAGTTTTCTTGCACAAAAAGACTAATACAGAAATGTTTTACATGATTGCACAGGTATAACCTATATCAGATTGTTTACTGTCTCAAGGAGAGGGGAGGGGAGGGAGAGAGGGATAGAATTTGGAATTCAAAACTTAAAAAAAACACATGTTAAAAGTTGTTTTTACATGTAATTGGGGGAAAATAAAATGTTATTTAAAAAAGAAAATAAGACTTTATTCTTTGGTTTTTCCATTGTTCTTTTTTCAGGGAATTTGAGAAACCTAACTTCTTTGCAACTTACCAATCCACAATTTTGATTGGAATCTTCTCTCTTGTACTGAATGATTGGCATTCATTTCTGAACAAAAAATGTGATTGACTTCTTTAAATTTTAACATCTTGTTTGGAGATATGAACCTTAAAACTAATTTAGGGGCAGCTAGGTGGCGCAGTCAGTAGAGCACCGGCCCTGGAGTCAGGAGGACCTGAGTTCAAATCCGGCCTCAGACACTTGACACATGTACTAGCTGTGTGACCTTGGGCAAGTCACTTAACCCCAACTGCCCTGCCAAAAAAAAAAAAAAGCAAAAAAAAACTAATTTAAAAGGGAAGGTCCAGGCTAGAGACTTTTGTAGTTAATATTATAAGGCAGGGGTCATCAAATTATAGGCCAAGGACCAAATATGACCTGCTGACTATTTTTTGCATGCCTTCCTCCCTTTCCTAGTTAAGAACAGTTTTTGTATTTTTAAATACAATAAAACTTTATTAAAAAATTTAAAAACAGTTCTTCCCTCACTTTCTATAATAGCAATTTAGATTTGAAGACATTTCCCACCCATTAATAGGCTATGTGACCTCCTTATGTCACAGGAAGCCTAAGTTACATGTAGTGGGACTTCCTGACAGGAAAAGGAAGTTGTGTCACAGGAAATACTGAGACAGCAGTTACGACAGTTAGACCTGAGGGAAAGAGCAAGGATGTGGTGGCTCTGAGTGAGTTTGTTTGTGTGAAGGCCCCAGCAGGGAGGCAGATGTTTTGGGATGGTGAGGCTCCATGTTGTGATGTTGTGTTTTAAGTTCCTTGCTGTTATGATAAAGTGGGCTTGTTGGTTGTGGGAGTTGGTTGCTTCATTATGGGATCTGGTTCTCTGGTGTCTGAATAAATGGCTTACTTCTTCTACCTTCTATGTGGAGAGTCCCATATATTATGTGATATGGAACCACATAGGCATTTTGACAGTTATCATCTATATTGACAGTTATTGTCTGTATTATTATATATATCAACTTATTGCCTTGCTGATACACTTGCTGTACAAAAACAGGCTAATAGCTGGGATTTGGCTCTTGGGCCATATAGAGATTTGGTTTAGAACTCATTTGTTTTTATTTAATTTGGGTTAATAACAGTAATCATTAGAAAAAGAAATATTGTCAGGCCTAGAGGCAAGATGGTGGAGTACAGGCAATAACCCAGCTGAACTTTCCCAAAATTCCCCTCCAAACAACTTTAAAATAACTAAAAAACAACTTTTAAAATAATATAGTGGAGGGGAAAATGAAGGAGGTGTTGGGCGATGCTTGAACCTTATTCTCTTTGGAATTGGTTCAAAGAGGGAAGAATATAGATACATATATACATACATACACATATACACACATACATACACATGATCAGTGGGGTATAGAAATCTGTTTTGCCCAATAGGGAAATAGGAGGGAAAGGGAATAAGAGAGATGAAGAAAGGAGGATAATAATAAGAGGGAGGGGGGTGGATTAAGGGAGGTGGTGGTCAGAAGCAAAATAGCCTTTTGACAACAGGATAAAAAGAGAGAGAAAAGGATAAACGGAAGAAAAGATAATAGAGGGAAATACATGGTAATCCTAACTATGAATGTGAATGGGATGAGCTTACCTATAAAATGAAAGTAGATAGCAGCATGGATTAGAAACCAGAATCCAACAATATGTTATATACAAGAAAAACACTTGAAACAGAAGGACATACAGCAGAGTTAAAACAAAGGGCTGGGGCAGAATCTAATGTTCTTCAGTTGAAATGAAGAAGGCAAAAGTAGCAATCATGATCTCAGACAAAGCAAAAGCAAAAATAGACCTAATTTAAAGAGATTATCTGGAAAACTGCATTTTACTAAAAGGTGCTATAGACAATGAAGTAATATAAACATTTCTTACAGCAAGTTTCTCCAATAAAGACCTCATTTCTCAAATATTTAGGGAACTGGGTTAAATTTATAAAAATAAGCACCATTGCCCAATTAATAAATGATCAAAGGATATGAACAGGCAATTATCAGGGTGTTTTTTTTTTTTTAGGAAGGAAGGGAGGAAGGAATGAATGAAGGGATTTTTTTTTTGGACGGGGGAAGGCAGGGCAGTTGGGGTTAAGTGACTTGCCCAAGGTGACACAGTGTCAAATGTCTGAGGCCAAATTTGAACCCAAGCCCTCCTGACTCCAGGGCTGGTGTTCTACTCACTGTGCTACCTAGCTGCCCCCAGGCAATTTTCAAAAGGAGAAATCAAAGCTATCTATATACAAAAAATTACCCTAAATCAGTGCTTCTTAAACTGTGGATCATGACCTCATATGAGGTTGTAAAAAAATTGGCAACAGAAAAAGTTTTCTGAATGTGCAGCGACCAAAAATTAATTAAAAATCAAACGCCTAAAGAATCTGAGGTGTTCCTGGCAGCACTTGCCTGTGTTGCATTGCACAACTTCACTGCAGCCTTGGTTCTGAACATTTAGCATGCGCACTTTGCACTGTGCATGCTGTCACACCAGGCAATACCAATGATCACTGCCGAAATGCAAAAAGGGGTTGTGAGTGGAAGAAGCCCTGTTTTAAATCACTATTGATTACAGAAATGCTGGAGAGGATGGGGGAAGATAGGTTCAATAATATACTGTTGGTGGAGCTATGAACTAGTCCAACCATTCTGGAGAGCAATTTGGAACTCTGCCCAAAGGGCTTTGGTACTGTGCATACCCTTTGATCTAGCAATACCACTACTAGGTCTGTAACCTGAAGAGATCAAAGAAAAGGGAAAAGGATGAATATATTTATAGCAGCTCTTTTTGTGGTGTCAAAGAATTGAAAGTTGAGGGGATGCTCATCAGCTGGGGAATGGTGAACAAGTTGTGACATATAATTGTGATGGAATACTATTGTGCTCTAAGAACTGACAAAGGGGGTAGTTTCAGAAAAAGCATGGCAAGACCTATATGAACTGATGCAACAGCAATGTTGTAATGATGATAAACTGAAATACTTGGCTCCTCTATTCAATACAATAATTGAAGACAGCTCCAAAGGACTCTTGATGAAAAAAGTGCCATCCATCTCCAGAGAGAGAGTTGCTGAACTGAGTGCAAATTGAAGTATAATTTTCTTGCTTTCTTATTTTGTGATAAGACTAATATGGAAATATGTTTTGCATGATTTTACATGTATAGTTGATATAATTTTGCTTGCCTTCTCATTTGTTGAGGAGAGGGTTGAGAGGGAGAGGGAGAATTTGGAACTCATAACTTAAAAAGAATGCTAAAATAAATATATTTTTAAAAAGAAAAATACTGTATTCTGTTCTAATTTAGTGGAGAAGTTTTGAAAAAGAACAAACTTAATAGTTGTAAACAGACAACTCAGACAAAAGAATGGAATGGTTCAAAGAGAAGAATCTACTATACTGCATATAAATCTTTTGTAGACATAAACTAAAAGGATGGATGCTAATTTTTATGCTATTGCTAATTCCAGAAAAACAGGAATAATATTTGTGGTCTTACATAAAACAATATCAGTAGCATTAAGAAATAAACAAAGACATTTTATTATGCTAAAAGGTTCTATTTAAACTTAGATTATATAAATTTAAAATGTGTAGGCACCTAAGAATTCTGTACTAATGTTTAAACTAAAATATTTAAAGAGGAATAGCTTATAGTCTTACAAAAAGAAATAGACAAAATCTCTCACTGTTTTAACCCCACATCATAATGTTAAATTCAGCAAAAAAAAAAAAAATAAAGATGAAAAGGGAATTAAACAAACCAGATTATTAAATTAAATTAAAATAGATCCCAGTGGAAAGAATATGTATTTTTAAGCACTAACAGTGTATCAGGCATAGGAAAGCTTTTATTAAGCACTTACTATTTACCAGGTACTGTTCTAAAAACTAGGCATACTAGTACAAGCAAAAAAGATTGTCCTTACCCTTAAGACCTTACATTCGAATGGGGGAAACAACATGGTAAAGGGGAGCTAGAAATCAGGGTTGGGAGAGTGAGGGAAGAAAGGGTATCCAAGTGAAAGTCCTGGGCTGAAGAGGTGGTGAAATCCTGAGAGTAAGGAATAGAGCCAGTAGTGAAGAGAGCTGGGCCTGCCAGGGATTCAGAAAGAAAGGATAGTCTCTGCCCTGAAAGAGTAAGTTCATTAATTATCTTTCTTTTCTATTAAAAAAAATTTTTACTTTGAACTTAGCAATCAAACATTTCAGAATAAGAAACAGGATTATGTCAGAAACTGAACTTCTATTAAGTAGTTTTTTGTATGTGTGTGTATATACACACAAACATACATATATATTTGTGTATCTATGTATACATACATGTACAGATACATATATGTATTTATAGACAATGTAGTAACAAAATTCCTCAATTTGTATATTTTCTGCAATTTTTTCTTCTGTGTATTTTCTTCGTATTTTAAAAAATTCTGAACTTAAAAATATCAATTAATTGAGTACCTCCATTTTTATGGTAGAATAGAGAGGCTTGTGCATGAAACTGCAAATTCTTATTAAGTTTATAATATAGCATGTTACTTTCAAAGCTATCCAGTTTGTCAGTGATTCTTCTGGCATTCCTTTTGTTCTCTGCTATGTATTTAAAACAACATGGTTTAATGAGCTATTTTTGGGGGAGGGAGGTTGGACAACTCTATCCAATTATCTTCCATTGAGAAAAAAGAAGTCAAGGAAGCAAGCATTTATTTTTTTTCTGACCCCCCCTACTTAATATTTTATTTTTCTAATTACATGCAAAGATAGTTTTGAGCATTAACTTTTACAAGATTTTGAGTTCAAAATTTTTTTCTCCATCCCTCCCCTTCCCCTCTCCATGACAGTAGGCAATCTGATATAGACTATACAGTCATGTTAAACATAGTTCTACATTAGTCATGTTGTGAATGAAGAATCAGAATAAAATGGAAAAACCACGAGAAAGAAAAAAAAAAGAGAGAAAATGGTATGTTTCAATCTGCATTCAAACTATAGTTCTTTCTCTGGGTGTAGATAGCGTATTCCACCATGAGTCCCTTGGAATTATCTTAGATCATTGTATTGCTGAGAAGAGCTAGGTCTATCAAAGTTGGTCATTGAACAGTGTTGCTGTTACCGTATACAGTGTTCTCCTGGTTCTGCTCCCCTCACTCAGCATCAGTTCATGTAAGTCCAGTTTTTTTTTCTGAAATCCATCTAAGCAAGCATTTATTAAGCCTTTACTGTGTACCAAACTCTGTGGTAAATGTTGAGGATACAAAGAAGGATTTAAAAAACAACAGTCCCTTCTTTCAGGGAACTCACAAGTTAAAGGGAGAAACAACGTGCAAACAATTATATACAAACAAGATATAGACAAAGTAAACTGGAGATGGTATTAGAGGGAAGCCTCTAAAATTAAGGGGCATGAGGAAAGGATTCTTGTAGAAGATGGGAAGTTAAGAAGTATGAATGGATGAGGAGGGAGAACATTCCAGGCATGCAGGATACAGGCAGTGAAAATGCACAAATTCAGAAGATGGAGCGTCTCATTTAAGGAAGAGCAAAGAGGTCTGTATCACAGGATCACCAAGTAGAAAGAGGGGAGTAAAATGTAAGAAGACTGCAAGGTAGAAAAGGACCAAGCGATGAAAGGCTTCAGAAGACAAACAGAGGCTTTTATGTCTGATCCTGGAGATAGTAGGGATCTATTTACTAGAAGGTGACATGGTTGGTTCTGCACTTTAGCAAGATCAGTTTAATAGCTGAGTAGAGGATGGACTGCAGTGTGGAGAGATTTGAGGCAGAGACAAAGGCCACAACAGTAGGCTGGGTATGAGATGGTGAGAATCTACACTTGGGTGGTGGCAGCATCAGAGGAGAGAAGGGGGCATATGGTACAAAAGTAGAATTGACAGGACATGGTAACTGATTAGAGATGGAGGTAAGAGAATGAGGATGATAGATTGCAAGCCCTGGAGCATGGTGGTCCTCTCAGCAGTAAGAGAGGATTTAGGAAGAAGGGAGGGTTTTTGGGAAAAGAACAAGAGTTCTGTTTTAGATATGTTGAATTTAAGATGTCTCCAGGACATCCACTTTAAAATGTCCATAGGCAGTTGGAGAAGCAAGACCGATAAGAAAGGTTAGGACTGGATAAATTGATCTTCTAATTACCTACATAGATATAATAATAGATACATGGGAATTGACGATATCACCAAGTGACGTAGGATAGAGGGAGAAAATAAGAGATCCCAGGACAGAACCTTCAGGGATATCCTTTGCTGGTGGATTTGACCAGTATGAAGAGCCAGCAGAGGAGACTGAGGAATAGTCAGACAGGCAGGAGAAGAACCAAGAGAGAACAGCATCCTGAAAACCTAGAGAGGCTTCTCTTCAAAGATAAGAGGGTGATGGACTGTATCAAAGACAGCAGAGAGGTCTAGAAGGATATGGATTAAAAAAAGGCCATTAGTTTTGGCAATTAAAAGATGATTGGTAACTTTGGAGAGAGTAGTTTCAGTTGAATTTTGAAGTCAGACATCATATTGAAGAAAGTTAGGAGAATAAGAGGAAAGGAACATTTTTTTAAACAAATATGCATAGTCAAGCAAAACAGATTCCCACATAGGGTACATTCAATGATGTTTGTCTGTCTGCCTCTCTCTGCAGCTTGAATCTGTGACTCTTTTTGTGAGAAGATAGGCAGAATGCCCATGGGTCCTCTGAAATTGTGGTTTATTACATTGGTGAGAGTTCTTAAGTCTTTCAGAGTCCTTTACATTGTTGTATAAATTTTTTTCCTCATTCTGCTTACTTCACTGCATCAATTCATATAGTTCTTTCTCGGTTTCTTTAAAACCATCCCCTTTTTCATTTCTTATGGTGCAATAATATTCTTTTACACTTACATAACATAATTAGTTCAACTAGTCTGAAGTTCTGGGTACCTCCTTAACTTCCAGTTCTTTTCATAACAAATCTGGCCATAAATTCTTTTGTACATGTGGATCCTTTTCTTCTTTCTCTGATCTCTGGAATTATAGGCCTAATACTCGTATTCCCTGGGCCAAATGCATACGTTAGTGACTTTGGGAACGTAGTTCCAAATGAGCAAGTCCATTCGGAACAATTGAAATAGATCAGGCACTTGGTGTAATGTGAATGTAGAAGAACAGACTTTCCCACACACCTGATAAAAATTGCTTGTATTTTATGTACCTCCCATTTGGTCATGAAGCTACAGGTATATACAGAAAGGCAAAAATTGTATTTGCTATGTTGATGTATCATAATACAGTAAAGTTAGTAAAATGATACCATTATAAGAAACAAGAAGAATTTTTCTTTTATTAGATAAAATAGCTATTTCTGAAAAGGTTGCCAATAAGTAAAAAAAAATCTCTAATCGGATTCTCTTGGGGTGAGATAGGAAAAACAATGCTGCTCTGCATAAAAGTTTTTAAGTCCGCATCAAAACTGAAACATGAATTCTTAAATAGCGCTGTTATCTTTGATAGAATCTATCATTTTTTACATTTACTGAAATCTTTGAGATATAGCCAGTGTGATACTTACAAGCCAATTTACAGTGCTAAGAAGCTTCAATTAAAAAGAGAAACTTGATGAAGTGAAAAAAGAAAACAAATAGTAAAAATTAAGCAAAATAGGATTTGCGATTGATGTTAAGAGAACAAATCAAATCAAAGGCTTTGGGGAAGAGCAGTTACTGTTTCTTCTTTCTAAGGGAAATAATCCTGTGTGGATAGCACAATCCAAGAGTATGGTTATCAAACAGTTTTCAAGATGGACCCTTGTCCATGTAAACACAAAACTGTAGTGCTGGGCTGTAGGTTACAATATAAAAAAAAAGAAGAAAAAAGACTTATTTGTTCAAAAATGTTTCTGGCAGCTTCATTTGTAAGAGGAGAAAAGTGGTAACTGCCCATATGTCCAATATAAGAGAATAGCTGAATAAATTATAGTAATATAAATGCAATGGATTATGATGCTGTTATAAAACAGGGAAGAATATAAACATGTAAATGTGTATGAAGTGAGATTGGCAGAGACAGGACGACTTACACATTGGTTATTAACAGCAGAGAAAATAAGGGAATTGTGATTTATAAGTACACAGACAAATTTTAAGAGGATATTGGACAGATGTTTTGTTTGTTGGATTTTATTTTGTTAATGTGTATTGTCTTGTGACCTCCCCCACTCCACCCTTAGATGACATAAATGCACAAATTTTGTGGTTTTTGTTTAGAGAGATATCCCGTCTTTGCTTCTATTGTAGATTTTTTAGAGTTGGTTGTAAGTGTTGTGTTTATGGTTATACTATAAATGGGGGAAAACTTTCATCTTCCTTTTAACATGACTATATAAATCAATGAGACTATGGAGCTATTTTTGGTGATCCTCAAGTTGGTAATTTCTAGTCAGACATAAAAATGTTACAGTGATAAAAGACAAATTTTTCAACTGGGAGAATTAAGCATTTGTGATTATTCCAAATATTTTTAAAGGATAGTGATACAAATACAAAAAGCAAGGCAATCCCTGCCATTAAGGTGCTTACATCCTAAAAGGGCAAGAGTTCTTCACCTTTTTTATGTCATAGACTCCTTTAGCTGTCTGGGGAAGCCTATGGGTCCCTTTATTACAATTTTTTTAATAAAAATTGTGGAAGGAAATGCTAAATTTCTGTCAGAGGTTAGTGAAAATAAAGATGTGATTTTTTTTCTCCTGCATCCAAGTTCAAAGACCTGAAATCCATGGACCCCAGGTTCAGAATCCTTGTAATAGGGGAAGACACACATACTCACACTCATAATCACTCTCTCTGTATATGTATGTATGTATATATATACACATACACATATACATACATATACACACATGCACATATATATATACACACACGTGTGTGTGTGTGTGTGTGTGTGTGTGTATGTCTGTGTGTGACACAGAGAAAGAAGTAGTGACCAGGGAGATGGGTGTTTAGGTTACACAAGTTACGGGCATAGGGAGTGGAGGGGCACCTGATTGATGTGTCTTAAAATTGTAATTATTTGCCATCTTGTCCTTTATGCTCATAGGAGAAAAAGCTTCACTGGGCCATTAGTTAATTTTTCTACAAAGAGATTGCATCACTTAGTTCAAGTTCCCAGAGGTAGTCAAGGGAGCTAGAGGCAACCTGTATAATCTTGATTAAGGCTATATAGATGGACATTAAGGAGGCTTCCGTTTTACTGTTGTTCTCTATACTCGCCAGTGTTTGGAGCCCAAGTCTGCCATTTTTGAAGATTAGGAAAAAAAAAACCCAATAGTCATGTTGTTTAGTCATATGCCAACAAAGGGACAAGCCCTAACTTGAGGTCTCCATTGATATCTACACAATGAGAAGAGAACAGGAAGAAAGTGTCCATGCAGGATGTTGGAGGGACCCCCTGGGTTGAATTTTTTGAAAGACACGAGTAAGAGTTGCACAGGATGGGCAAACTGAAATGGATTGTGATCTCATTATTAGAGGGAATTCCCACATGGATGAGATCACAGATTTCCCATTGGAGAACTGGAGCTCTTGAAAAGAGATCCTGTAATATCAAAATGATTCTAATGTTCTTAGACTCTAACTTTGCTTTATATGAAAACCTTGCAAGTAAAGGCAAAACTTTAGTTATTAGAATGCACCCTCTGGCCCAAATAGGTTTTCTTGAAATGTGTTCTTCACAAGTAGTTTTTGTAACTGACTCATGACCAGTATGGGGGGGGGGGTGCTTCAAAGTCCTTCCACATGAGGATTAGTTGAAGTAATTGGGAATTATTATCCTGCAGAAGAAAATACTGACTGTAGATATGGCTGACTAGCTAACCTTATAATATGTAGTGAGTGCTGTAGGGTTTGCAAAGTGCTGTGTGTGCTTTCTTCTTTGACCCTCACAATTACCCTGGGAATTAGGTGATGTCTGAGGCTGGAAGGCAAGTCTTTCTGCCTCCAAGCTTAGCACTCTACTACACTACCTTGATGTCCTCATGGATGTGATGGGATGCCATAGGGAGGAGAGGTCCTGTATGTGTGGAAGTATTGGGGAGAATTACAAAGAGGGGTATTTCAGTCTGATGAAAGGAAAAACTTCCTAACAATTAGAACTGTCCAAAAGTAGGGCAGTTAGGTATTGCAGTAGATAGAGCAGTGAGCCTGGAGTCAGGAAGACTCATCTTCCTGAGTTCAAATCTGGCCTCAGACATTAGCTGTGTGATCCTGGCAAGTCACTTAACCCTATTTGCCTCAGTTTCCTCATCTGTCAAATGAGCTGGAGAAGGAAACGACAAACCACTCCAGTATCTTTGCCAGGAAAACCCCAAATGGGGTCATAAAGAGTCGGACACAACTGAAAAATGAACAATAACAAGAAAAGTAGAATGAACTGTCTTAGGAAAAGTAGTAGGCTTCCCCTGTCATTGAAGGTTTTCAAGGAAAAGCTGGATTGAATAATCGAGGGTATTCTTGAGTATATTTTAGAAAGGACTCTTTTTTTGGGTAGGAGTTATGCTGTGTGGTCTCCAAGGTCCTTTTTTCAGAGTTTGTGATGCTGATAGGGCTGTTAAAATTTTTTTGGATTTCAAAGAATGCTTTAAAAAATGATTTCTTTAAATGAAACTTGAAATTGGAAAAGAAGGGAAAAATAGAAAGATACCGTCAAAGTTCCAGCTATATTTTAAGGTGCATTTAGGATTTTAGTTGTAAGCTTTTTTACTGGAGATAAGGCATTTTCTGAGATCAATGATAACATGAAGCATTGTGGAGGTAATTTATTTCAGGTAGGATTTGCGTTTTGAAATATGTCATAAAAATCAAAACATGCTGCCTAGCTCATTGAGGTAAATACAAGAACAGCAAACAGAAAATATTTTCTAGCTGAGGAGATTTATGTATGCACTAATATTTTTTCTCTGTTCCGTGGCTAAAAATGAATGAGAATAGCTTTTATAAACCAAATGCTTAGAGTGGCTTGATCATATAATCCTTTTGTTTTGAGTAGTTTAAAAAAAAAGTAGGTTATAAGAAATTCTAGAAGTCTGTGAAATTGCAGCTCGGCAGTCAGCTGATCTTGTTCAAACCATCCTTAAACTCTGTGTTACCTCCTTGAGTACAAAAATACATGAGATTATTAGGCAAGCAGGCGTTTTTTTTTTTCACTTGCAGAAAAATAGCTCTCTTTGAAAAAGAGATTATATTTTGTAATCAGTGCTACTATATGTAAAAATTAAAATCTGGTTTCAAGGAATAGCCTAGTACAGCTGTTCTGAAAATGTGGCACATTTCTTCCCTACCCCCTCCTGCCCAGATCCTTTCAGAGGGTCTGTGAGGTCAAAACAATTTTCCTAATAATACAAAAATGTTATTTGCCTTTAAAATACTCCTCCTTTTTCCAACTACATACCTGTGTGAGACCAAATTATTTTCCCGTACTTCAACCAAAACAAAATATCAACGGATTGAATGAAGCAATAGCGAGGAGAAGCCAATTATCTTCTATTAAGCCAGACATTAAACACATTTCTAAAAAATCTTTAAAACAATACCATTCCTATAGATGATTGTTTTGGAAAGTATGGTTTCTAATAAAACTATTATTTAGATAACATGTAATGAATTTATGATTATTTTAAAATGATTAATAAAGACATTTAAAATTTTATCAGCTTTAATTTCTAATATGGTAAATGTAAACAGATATAACCCACATAAAAACAAGCTCTTTGGGATCCTCAAAAATATTTAAGGGTATACAGGCATCCTGAGACCAAAAGTTTAAGAAGTACTGACCTAGTGAATGGTGTTAGTGTTTCTTATTTATGTTCATTAATAGTATTAATTATTTAGTAAATATAAAGTATAGAGATTTTTTTAATGTATTTATTTAATTAAAAAAAAAGAAGACCTGCTATAAGGAGTCCAGGATCATCATTTTATTGCATCTTCACTATTCCAGGTGCTGAAAATACAAGGATCAGAATCAGACAGCCCCTGCTCTGAAAGAGCTTTTATTTTATCAGGTGATGCAATGTGTAAGAATATACAGAAGACTGGCTGTCCCAAAAGTCTTCCTGAAGTTCTTTGTTCTTTGGAATTCTCCATAATGTCTTCCTTTGCCAGGAAACTCATTGGGAAGAATCATTATCCTGCAAGAATGAGTCCACCCTAGTACTCACATCTCATCAGGACCCTCCTGCCTCTGTATTTAGATCCTCTGACTAGAGAGCAGAGCTATGAGCTCCAGGGCCTCTAGATAGAGAAGGGTCTCAGCACAGATTTTCTCTACGTTTTCCACCAGCTACACTACCTTGGGATAGCTTTTACTCTCCGTCATGCCCCCTTCTCCAGCCCACCTCGTTTTCAGCTTCTTTTTGTATATTTTCTCCCCTATTAGATTGTAATCTACTTGAGGGCAAGGGCTGTCTTTTTTTTTTTAATTGTATTTGTATCCCTACTGCTTAGCACAGTGCCTGGCACATAGTAGGCACTTAATACATGTTTACTAACAGACTGGCTGGCATTTTAAGCTCTTAAAAATTAAAACCAAACTAAGACTTTTGGGACACTTGGTATATAGAAAAGAAATGCATTCCTAAGAGTACTTATCTTCTTTGAGATGCAGCTCAGGCACATTCTTCTGCATCAGGGCTTTCCTGATTTCCTAGAATCGTTAATATTCTTCCTCTTTTTGTATATATTTTGCATATACCTTTATATATTTGTATATGTGTGTATGTATGTATGTGTGTGTATATATATATATGTATATACTTTGTATATATTTGTATTATCTTTTTTACTGTTCATAATAATTTTACATATACTTCTTTTTACCTCTGTTAAAATGGTAGCTTCTCTTGAGTAGAGGTTGTTCTTGGATTCCCTAGCACAATGCTCAGTACATAGTAGGTGCTTAATAAATATTTGTCATTGATTTGGGAGAGAGGGCAAAAGTTACTGCTGGACTTCGTGATGGTGCTGTTGACCACCCTTTCTTTGAGATGGTTTCTGAGGTTTTCCATCACAGATAAAATAATCTCTCTAGTTCTTTTATGACATGATCATAAATAAGTGAATTATATTTTGTGGGCTGTTCCTCAGGTATCCCATATCCTACATCTGTAGTGAGAACATGCCTATTCTCATACTGAACTTCTATGTCAACTGATTCTTATATTCTTTTGGTATTGAGAATTCACCAAATATGTCAGCATCCACCAATGTTCTTGTGGTATTCACTGTTCCTGCTTGATTCTGTTGTCTTGTAGGTCTGTGTACTGGCAACATAGATGGTCGGAAGTATGTAGGTATTGGGCCCAAGCTTATTGCTTCCAGTATCTTGCATATATTTTGAATAGGCTGGCATCGCTTATTATCAGTACTGAGACGTGTGTTATTGGATCTGGACGTACCAGAATCATGGTGTCCAATTTCCTGTTAACACTAATAACTTTCTTAATGAACTTTAAGCTTACCTTGATGTATGTGCATAGTCTTTATTGCTTATCCTATCAAGTTTAAGCTTTTTCATAGAATTTAGAGGTAGTTTTCTAAAGTGCCTCTCATAGAATGGTTGGAAAACAATGGTAATTTGAGACTCACAGAGCAGTGCAGTCCACATTCTTAGTTTTTATCATAACCTCTGGGCAGGGTTCTATAAGTTGAAATGGAATAGACCCATTAAGGAATTGGTGATGAGGTCAGTGTCGTTGTCCCCATTTTCCAGAGTGACCACCTTCCTTGATTCTGTCTTCGTTTCTCAAAATGGCTCAGGAGGTATATTTTATTTTACTTTTTTTTTGTTTTATTTTAACTTAATTTTATTACCTTCGACAAACATGTATAGTCAAGAAAAACAAATTCCTATGTTGGTCACATTCTCTCCCCACCCCCTTTTCCTCCAAAAGTTTCAGTCTGCATCCTGAGTCCATCACCACTCTTATCAGGAGGTAGTTAGCGTGTTTCAGTGTGAATTCTCTGGAATCACAGTTGGTCAATATGTTTGATCACTTTCTCTCCCTTTCTTCTTTCTCCTTCACTCAGAGCCCAATCACAAGTTCTTACTCTTTCTTTTCTTTTAAACTCCTCTTCTAGATCCATCCACCTTACTTAGAATTTGTTTTGCTTAGGACTGAATCCCTTCCTTAATCACTCCTCCCTCTAATTCTACTCCCCCCCTCCATATTCTTCCTTTCCTCTCCTGTTTCCCTGTTGAGTCAAAGTGTTTCTGTACTCAACACACACACACTCTCTCTCTCTTTCTCTCTCCATGTATATATGTATGTATATGTAGATATATATTTTTCTCACCTTTAACTGGTTCAGATGAGAATGAAGTTCCACTGTCATCTGCTTCTCCCCTTCCCCCTCACTTGGGTTTAGTGACTTCTACTTGCATACCCAGCTATGTGAGATAACTTCCCCCAATCTTCCTCTCTCTTCCTCCCCTTCTTAATGTATTCCTATCCTTTCCTTTTCCATTCTTCTTTTAAGATCATCAAAACATAACAGAACCACATTCAGGCTGTCTAATTAGATTCCTTCTATGATCCCAGATGGATGATAAGAGTTTTGAGGGGACATAGGTATCATCCTTCCCCAAAGAATGTAAAACAATTTATCCTTGTTTAGCCCCTTACGAAGATTCACTCATGATTACTTTTTTATGTTTCTTTTGACCTCTGTATTTGTATTTCACAGTTTCTATACAGCTTTGGTCTTTTAATCAGGAATGCTTGGAAGTCTTCTGTTTCATTCAATGTCTTTTTTCCCCCAGTAGGATTCCACTCAGTTTTGTCGGGGAAGTTATTTTTGGTCGTAAGCCTCTATCTGTGGCCTTCTGGAATATCATATTCCAAGTTTCTGCATCTTTATAGTGGTGACTGCTAAATCATGAGTGAACCTGACTGTGGCATTTCAGTACTCAATTTTTTTCTTTTGGGATTCTTGCAGTATTTTTTCTGTTACCTGGAAGCTCTGGATCTTGGTCATAATATTCCTAAGCATTTTTCATTTGGGGGTTTCTTTTAGGAGGTGACCAATGAATTCTGTTCTCCAACTTGTCTTCCGGTTCTAAGATATCTGAGCAGTTTTCTTCTATGATTTCTTGAAATCATATGTCTAAGCCCTTTATTTTTTTCTTGTCATGACTTTCAGGCAGTCTGGTGTTTCTTAAAATTTATCTCTTTTTTTCCAAGGTCAGTTGTTTTTGTTATGGCATTGCTTACATTTTCTTCTATTTATTTTTGTCTGACTTTGTTGTCTCATGGCGTCATGATATTCTGTTTGGTCCATTATAGTTTTCATGTTGCTTGGGTAAGGTTTTGTACCTCTTGTGCCAAGTCATTAATTCAATTCCCTTTCCAATTTCTTATAAGATACAATACAATAAAGGTTACATATGACATAACCCCAGAAATCCAAGTTCTACAGGTCACCAATTGGTGCATTCTGGGATAGCATCCGTATAAGCCTTTCTCATCTCCGTAGCAACACAAGCATTACTGTTAGATGTATACTCTCAGGAAAAATAGAACTCATCTAGATGAATGAGATGAGGTGCCACATTTCAGAAACAAGCCAGAGGAAAAGGTATTGAAGCTGTTGTTTAATGTCAGCTAATTTTATTTTATTAATAGCTTCTTTATCTTGTTTTGATGGTTACTCAGCCCTTCCCTCAAACAGCCTTGTGAGGTAGGTAAGACAATCACATACTCAAAATAATATCCATGCAACAGGCAACATGGAGCAATTATTAGACTTTATTAAGCAAGGAAGTGATAGTAGTCGGTACCTTTCATCACAGGGAACATCATTTAGTGGCAGTGTGGAGGGTAGATTGGAATGAGGAGGGACTTGAGACAGGAAGACCAGTTAGGAGTCTATTGCATAATTCAGGCAAGAGGAGATGATGGCCTCAACTCCAAGGTGGTGGTATGGCCTAGTGAGTGGAGAAAAGACTGGGTAGAGAGATGCAAAAGATGCTGTAAAGGTAGAGTTGCCAACAATTGACAACTCATTGGATATGCTGAGTGAGAATGATCATTGTAGAAGATAATAACTGTAGTGCATACCTCACTGGGGTATTGTGAAGAAAACCTTTATGATTTACAAACCATAGAGCCATACAGAAATACCAATGATAGTGTTAGTGTTAGTCGTGCTGGTACAGTACTCCTGGAGCCCACTTTGAGCTATTGATTAGTCAGTAAGGCATAACTGATATTATAGCTGAGTAGTGGCAATGCAAATAAAGATCAGTTAACTTTTAAAACAAGTTTTAAAATATTTTTCCCACTTTTAATGGTTTTTGTAAAAACACTTAACCCTTAGGTAAAGATAATTTCTACTTAAAATGTGTTAAATCTTGAAGATATTGTCATGGAATAAGGATTGTATTCTTAATTTGATTAAATTTGAAATAGTAAATTCACATAACCGCTTTAGAATAGCTGTAAGAAGGTCATAACCGGCCAAGTACTCTTTTCCCATTTTTTTTCTCACTGTTATGTTAGTTTTTAACTGCCAAAGTGGTAGCTTACATGAACATCTAGCAGTCATCTCTCCACAAATAGCAGCTATCACAAATTTAAAACATGTTTTTATGATGAGGTTTTAAAATTACAATTGTGAGCTGCTGGAATTCACATAAGCATTTGGATTCTTCAGAGACTACAGAAGTAAAAAATCAGAACTAGCTAGGAAGAGACAAAGAATATTTGCTTCATTAATTCTAAGTTAAAAAATTAAATCAGCAGGCATTTATTAAATACCTACTATGTGTCGGGTACTATTAGGTACTGGGGTTACAAAGACTTTTGTCTTTTGAGGAAGCCTCTACCCTCAATAAACTTACATTGTATCTGAAGAAACAACATCTGTACATTTAAGTAAATACAAAATATACATCCAAAGTAAACATAAAGAAATGTCAGGTATGGGGTACTGTTGGCTATGGCTGATGGAAGGGGAAGGAACCAAGAAATGCCATATGTAGGAAAGAGATTAAGAGATGAGATGTGTAAGGAGAACAGTAACCAGCCTAGCTTGGATATATAACAGCATATTAAGGGGAATTATATTTAATAAGATTGGTAAGACAATAATGGCTTGCTAGCATTTATTCTTTTTTTACTTTTTTTTTTCTGTGTTTTTGGAGGCAGTTGGGATTAAGTGACTTGCCCAGTTTTACACAGTAAGTGTCCAAGTCTGAATTTGAACTCAGGTCCTCCTGACTTTATCCACTTTATCTACTTTATCCACAGGACCCTTTCTCCACCTTGCCAACTGACTGCCCCGTCACCAGCATTCATTGATATCGCTTAAAGGTGTGCGAAGCATTTTTAGAGGCAGGTAGATTGGGCAGTAGATAGATTGCTAGTCCTAGAATTAGGAAGACCCAAGTTCAGATGAGCCAGTTGTTCAGTTGTCAATGTGAGCATTTTACACCTCAGGGAATCTGGGCTAGATTTATTGTTTTGTTGATTGTCTAGACTTAAGAGAGTGATGGAATAAATGTTAATAATGCAGATTATAATAATTCTCATTAGTCTGTAAGCTCCTTGAGGGAGCTGGGGCTCTCGCAGTTTTTTGTATTCCCATAGATTAAGCACAGGGCCTGGCACATAGAAGGTGCCCAATCTATTTTGATTGCTTGTTTGATTAAACTTAAAAATGTGTCATTTCAGAGAGCCAATTCTTAAACATTTACTAGTGCTCCTCTGCTTACATGTGTACATGTTGTCCCCCTATAGAATCTAAGCACTTTGCTCCCTTGGGGTGGCGACCTTTTCCCTAGCCCTCTTTTCAGCGCTCCTCCTCACCCCCAAGAGTGTGACTCACTCTGACCTTTATAAGTTTTCATTTTTCTCTCCATACAGTTAATCTGAGTAAAGGTGCCTTGACTTTGAAACACTGGAAGGTTCCCTTTTCTCTTATGTCCTATGTTGTTGTTCAGTTGTTTCAGTCATGGCTGACTCTCTGTGACCCTGTGTGGGGTTTTCTTGGCAAAGGTACTGTATTGGTTTGCCGTTTCCTTCTCCAGACCATTTTATAGATGAGAAAACTGAGGCAAACAAGGTTAAGTGACTTGTCCAGGGTCACGCAACTAGTACATGTCTGAGATCAGATTTGAACTCAGGTCTTCCTCACTCCACGCCTGGTACTCTATCCACTGTACCACCTAGCTGCCCTATATGTCCTATAGAGCACTGTTTTTCAAATTGGGGTTGCTCCCCATGCCTGGAATGGCTTCCCCCTTTACTTCACATAGTGAATTTCTACCTGTCCTTTAGTGTCCAATTTACATGATATTCCCATAGGGGCCTTTCCCTGTTCCCATGCAGGTGGGAACTTCTCGTTGTCCCTTCCCCATTCCCCTGGACTTCACACAGCCTCCGGTCTGTACCTTTATCATCTACAGTTTGTTAGGCAGCTATTTGTATCTTTGCTAGATCATTCAGTAGCCTGTTTGCTCCATGAAGGCAGACACTATGCCTTGTCTAACCTAGTCTTGTCCTCTGTGTCTCTAGCAGAGTGTCCTGCACGTAGCAGGGACTTAGTAAAGGTCTGTTCTTTTAGGATTATAGGACTGAGAACTACAAGGAGTGTAGAGATTACCCAGTCTAGGTCTCTCATTTTACATATGAGGAAACTATATCCCAGAGAATGGGACTTCCTGAAGTCCTACAACTCAGTAAATATTAGCATAATGAGAATTAGGACCCAGACTCCAGATCTCAGGCTCTTTTCACCACAATGGTGAATCAGCTTTAAGATGAGTGTGCCTGCTCCCATTTCCCTCAGTCACTGTCAGCATTAGCTGCTGTATACTCTTCTCTGTCTGCCTCCCATCTGTTCCCCATTTTGCCTGGCATTATCCTCCATTATCACCGTATGCTATCTGTCACTCCTTGAGCACTATTAGCATCCTCTTCTCCACCTGTCCCTTATCTGTCCCTTATTAACTCATCTCTCTTCTGCCTGTGATGCCTATTCCTCAAGTTATGGAACTGACTTTGGTGTAAACCTAATCATTTCTGACATAAGTGAAACCAAGGAGAATTGTCGCTATAGTATTTGCCTTTCTGAACAGAACAAATTCTGCTTTTTTGTTTGGTAGCAGGGTGGTGTGTCTGTCTGTCTGTATGTATATACATACACATACACACACATATAAATTTTTGTGTGTACACACACACATATCAATTTTTGAGGGAAAAAGTGTAGTATATTTTTCTTGATTTAATACAAAATGATTATATAGCCCAGGTAAAGAAATTCTTACTAATTTTTTCCAGTAAATCTAGTTTTAACCTATTTCCTCTTGAGAGAGTATACGGTAAAGAATGGGAAGAATCCTGAAGAGAAAATAATAGGAAGTAAATAGAAATTGTAACAGTTATAATGTCAGTATTTCATGGATAAACAGAATTGGGAGTATTTGCTTCATTTCCAAAAAGAAATTGACACTGCCTTCACTATACTTTATTTGGAATAATTGTTTTGTGGTACAGAAGACATTACAAGTCATTGTCATCCTATTTGAAAGTGCCCTGCATCTTGATTGAGTTATTCTATGGTGAAGATGCCTGAAATTACTTTAATTAAGTCAGGTGTTTTTATTTTTTTTCATGTGAAGCTGGTGGACATTTTCTAGGTCAAGATACCAGAACTGATTTCTCACTTAGGTATTGGATGGTTTTAAATTTTGTAACTTAATTATATGTGGAATTGAATCATGAAATAAGGTGGAAAGGTTGGGAGAGATGGCTTACTGGACTTAATTTTCTGAGTCATAGTAATTTTGGATAAAGTGAAATTGGTATTCTCTTGGATAATTTAGGCAAATTACAAACTGACTCTAATTAGGATTTTGACCTATTTTGACAAAATCATACTTTTAGAGTATTGGAGATTAAAGAGAAAATAGAGCTAGAATTCAATTTTACCCTTACAGAAGGAATGGGATAGTTTCTTTGGGTCATCAATAAAATCACAGACTTACAGGATTTTGAGCTAGAAGATACCTTAGAGATCATCTGGTTGGATTGAGAGAAAGGGCCTATGGAAGGGATTTTCTTTCTGCTGTAAATTTTAGTAAGTAGGCTTTTGGTTTTCAGTTTTGAGGTCCTTATGACTTAATTTAAGAATCCGATAGAGCATTTGGTGCCTCTGTGATGACTTGATCTGGTACCTTTGGGGAGAGGGGCAGTGGTAAGTGGAAGAGAAGGAAACAGGAAGATGAGGATGATAATCCAAATTAAAATGATGGAGAAAGTGAGATGATGAAGATTTCTGTCTTTTCCTTAACGTAAAACTCTAGAAATTCCTAGGGCTGGATGTAGTCTCTGAAAGAAAGCCTTGTGCTTTTAGGAATGGTGTTCTGGCTTGGGGGGTTTGGTTCTGAACCGTAGCATGGTCAGGGCATGTGTAGGGGCAATGAGGTAGCGTAGTGGATAGAGCTCTGGGCCTGTGGTCATGAAGAACTGAATTCAAGTTCAGCCTCAGACACTTACTAGCTGTGTGACCTTGGGCAAATCACCTAACCCTGCTTGTCTCAGTTCCTCACCTGTAAAATGAGCTGGAGAAGGAAATGGCAAACCACTCTAGTATCTCCGCCAAGAAAACCCCAAATGGGGCTATGAAACGTCAAACACGATTGAAACAACTGAAGAACTAACAACACAGGGTTCATAATCTGGGGTCCATGGACCTCCCCTCCTCACCCCAGGGAGATCATGAATAGATTTCAGAGGGTTCGTGAACTTGGATGGGGAAAAAACATTACATCTGTATTTCAACATAATTGGTTTCCTTTTATAATCTCATATTAATCTTATTCATTTAGAATCCTTCTCAGAAGCGGTTCATAGGCGTTACCAGGTTGCCGAAGGGGTTCATGATGCAAAAAACGAGTGAGAACCCCCATTCTTGTGGGCCATTGAAGGGCTCCAGCCGTTCAGATCAGTTTCTCTTGAGTGTAATGATCTCCTTCCTTGCTCCTGTCTGTGGCCTTGGAACAACTTAATAATAATTCATATTTATATAGTGCTTTAAGTTTTACAAAGAGTTTTCCTTATAACAACAGATGTGGAAATTGCCCATAGTTACAAAGCTATTAAATGTTGGGACTGGACTTGAGACCCAGGTGTCCTTTGCATCTAGTTCTCTCGCCCCTCCGCCAGGCTAAAAGTGTAAAAGGGGGTGCTGAAAGACCAGGCCGACGCTAACCTGGCTACGTCCCAACAATACATGCTGCCTTCTTGCCAAGAATCTTAGACTAGGAACTTTAGAACTGGAGGGGACCCTCAAGTTTTAGGCCTCCTGCTTCTGTCATTTTCAGATTAGGAAATGGAGGCTGAGAGAAACTGTTGTTTTTTTATGCAGAGTCATGGGTGATAGCCCTGTCTTCTATGTCCTAGCATTTTTGTCATGATGCTACCAATAAGCATTCAGTCTTTATCGTAATGACATTCTTAGAACTCTTTTTTTTTCCCCTGAGAAATGTGTTTACATCTCCAGATGTGGCAACACAAAAGTGTAAAGGTATAAAAACACAAAAACATTTAAGCAAATCAAATGGGCATATTGATTACATCTAACAGTGGATGCCTGGCTCCCTACCCATTGGCCACTACCTCTTTGGCTAGAGGAGGGTGAGGTTTGTCTCATGATTTCTCTTTGCGTTATGGATTTTCTTTTTCTTGACTCCCCCCAAGGTTAGTTTACAAGGTTGTATTAGGCAGTCAGAGTTAAGCTGGGGTGGGGGGTGGGGAGACAGAGAGAGAGAGAGAGAGAGAGAGAGAGAGAGAAAGGATGGGGGCGGGGTGGGGGTGGAGAGGTGTGACCTCTTGTGACTTTGAGTGCCAAAGTAACACTCATGTCACATGCTATTAACTGAGGAAGGGCTCTTGATCCATCATTGGTATGTGGAGAATGGAAAGAGAGGTGAGTAACCTTACTTCTTTCCCTCCTAAATTCCACCCTGATAACAGAAGAAAAGCATACTTAACCTGCAAGACATTAAAATCCTTGGGCAATGAGGATCAGGTACTGAGATTAAAAAGTTATTTTAACCAGCCTAAATAAAACCTTAGGGTGAATGCAAGTGTCTTAATAAACAAAGAAGTAAGTACAGTATTTCTATTAGTAACTAATGTTTAATTTTTAAAGAACACAGAAGACCCTTTGAAGGCAGTTTTAAGGAATGGGTGTGGAAGGGGGTGTGGGGGAAGGAAATCTCAGCAGAATGCTTTTAGATGTTTCCTGTTATATAAATGCTACATACTTCTCATACCATCAGACTCATTGCAAAAGGGAGTGAGGCCCATTTGGGGCTCATAAAATCACTGTTTAAAGGAAAGCATGTAGAAACTGTATAGTTCATGTTTCTATAAAATGAACAGTGCAAGTATCCTCCCATTTTGCAGATGAGGAAAACTGAGCTTAGGTAGTAAATGAGCCCTAAAAATTGTCTAGAATAGCATTTAAACTTTTTAAAAAATTATGTACTGGTGCTTTTGAATATGATACAATGAAATATTCTTGGACAAGAAACCACAAAGAGGACTTTTTAAAAGCATGTATGATTTTGTTTAATTCCAAATGGCTGTTTTAAAAGCTGTCTTCCTGGTAAATATTTCTAATAATCTTTACTATACCTTAAAAGAAATTCCTTGCTTCATTGTTGTTAAATAAAATTTCATAAAGATGTGCTTAGATGAACAGAATACTATCTTTATATTGTGATATTTTGAGTGTCCATTTAGTAAACTGTGTTTTCATAGCTGTATTTAAATGAGAGGGTTGGGTGTTTTTTTTTTAAATAAAATAAAAGTTTTCATTAAATTCTCAAGCCGACTTTGTAGAGAAAACTAGTTACTGGTTGAAATAAAGTATTTTTTTTAACAAAAATTTTCCTTTTAAGGCTTAGCTTTAAATTTGGTATTTCCTTTCCTTACATGCTCTTTGCACAGGAACAATAGAATCTGGAGAGATTGGCAAAGATTGTCTGTTCCAGACTGCAGTTTTTAAGTGGGTGAATTCCACCAGCCAGGACAGATTTTAGCCACATTAATCATGGCTGTGTATCCTTAAGCCTGTATCTGCTTGAAGGTCACCATGTTGGGTGGTGGGAACTCTTGAGTTGGGTATTTAAAACGTTAGGGGACAGGAAGAGAAGTTAATATATTATTTTGCAAGTGTTGGTTTAGCCACTTAGGGATCTAGGATTTCGAGTTGGAAGCAATCCTTTTCTTCAACTGACCCCTCTCATTTTTCAGATGAGAAAGTTGAGATCTAGTGAGATTGAGTAGCTTTCTTATAGGTGGCAGAACTGAAATTTGAATCCAGGTCCTCAAATTTTTGTTTAATAATTTTTGATGTGACTTCTGTCCTTCTGTCATCAGTACTTAGCTCACCTGTGTAATGCCACATTTACATTTACTTGTTACAGTAAAAATAATTTCACATAAAGCCATGACGCTGATTGTGAAGTTGAGATTTAGAGGGTCATAGATTTAAGGCTGCAAGGGATGTTAGAGGCCGTTTAGGTCAAGCCCTAATTTTATAGATGAAGAAACAGGGGTTAAGTGATCTGTCCAAGGTCACCCAAGTAGTAGGATTTGAACCCAGATTCTCTGACTCTAAAGTCACTCTGTCCCACTTCCTAATATTGTCTAGTTAATTTAGGTTGTACGTTGTTCACTAGACCAGGAATTCTTCCGCGTACCTCTTGTCATATTGAATAAAGAGAATATTTCTCTGATTTACCTAAACCTAAATTTTTATCTTAAAATTCTAAAATAGAAACCCCCTTGAATATCTAACCTCATTTTACAGATGAGGAATAGGGATGGGGACTGACTATTAAAAATACAAAAGAATGCTTATATTTCCTGTTCTGTTGACCACAGACTTCCTTTGAGCCATAGGGAATTTAAAGCTAAACTATTAAGAATGACTGTCAATTGAAGCTCAGTCAGTCAGAGACGAAGATAGGGCCTCCCTGGGATTATTCTGTAAATCACTGGGAAAATATGTGAATTATTAAAAAGTAGTCCAAAAACATCAATAAAACATTTTAAAAATTCAGTCTACCCACTTTTTTTAAAATACAAGATTATGTAAAGAGAGATATATGAATACATTGGATTATTGAGAGCATCAAATGACATGTGTGTGTGCATGAAAAGCTCTGTGTCATGTTGTAAACTTTTCAATTTTATAGGACCTTATAAAATCATGATATTTTAGAGTAGAAATGATCTTAAGTCAACTTGTTCCGACTCCTCATTTTCAGGTGGAAGCAACTTTTCCAAGCAAGGTCTTATAGTTAAATAGATGGAGGCAGCATTCTAAGACTATTGTCAACTGTAAAACATGGTCAGATCACAAGAATTTTGTATCTCTTAATGTGCTACTAAGATAAACTGAAGATATAAAATAAAAACTTTAAAACTGTAAAGTAAAAGTGGTTACCCTGTAAAGATGTTGAAGCTTCTTTTGAAGTAGCAAATTAGATAATTAGATAAATAATGATCGATAATCGATGAGAAGAGGTGTGGCCTTGAAACGTGTCATTCTGCTTCCATCCATGTTTATGGAAGATAGGGTTGCAAGAAATATTTTCTAATTGTTTCTAATGGTTTCTAATGGTTTTTGTCTTGCTACTACTACTAACCTGGTTTCTAATGGTTTCTAATGGTTCTCATCTTGCTACTACTACTAACCTAAAATTCACCAAAGCCATGCCTTGCACACTTCATTCATAAGTATGTTAAAGTGAAGGAAAAGAGTGCTCTTATTTTGGGTAACAGGTTTGGCTTCCCCTAAGACAAGAGCAGCAGGGGCAGCAGCAGCAACCACCCAGTCCTCAGCACACCTTTGTTTAATCTAGATTGCATTGTATTTGAATTTCTTGCCTAAAGCTCAAAGGTCATACATATTTTTATGGCTGGAGTCTGATCTCTGAACTAGGTATGGTTATCAGGCATTCCTGACATTCCATGTGTTTAATTTTTAGGCCTCAAATGATGTAGTGCTCTGTAAATGGAAAACAAAAGAGAGATTATAAGGAAAGTAGCACCCAAAAGTATGTATGAAATAATAACTCACAGTTATGTAGTGTTTTATGACTCTCAAAGTACTTCCTTTATGGCAAATCTCAAGTTAATATATTAGAATAAAGCTAATCTTGGGTTATGAATGGATTTTTAATAATGATGGCTACGTTCCTCAGGCCACCTAGGAACATTTCTCAGCTTTGTGGTATTTTATGCCCTCAATATTCCTTGAAAGCCCAACTTGGGGATTTCTTTTGATGTTGTTTTATGAAATGTGTATGAGGAGTGTCTACAGGGCCATGAAATGCCTAGGTCTGTGGTGCCATCCGAGAGCAGTGATGGAAGGTGGAGGTCAGAGGATCACTTCTATTGTTTGAGGTTTGGAAGGAAGAGGAAATGTGCTGATTTGTATTCCTGTGTGACATCTGCCTGACTAGTATTTCCTTTCCTTTCTCACTGGCCTCGTTTTCTATATATTCCCTATCACTCACTGGCCTCTTCAGCCACCACGAGTTTAGTTCTGAAACAGCCTCATTTATCTTTTACTCCCTTAGTTTACTTGCAGTGGCCTCTCGTAGGGATGAGATGATCTTTTTGGTGTAGCCAGCTTTTCTTTCTTTGCCATTTAATATTGATGGAGTACCTACACCTGAAACTGTGAGACTTGGCCCTGGCCCTATTGGGTGAGCAATTTCCATTTTTGTCCCTTTCCTTAAAAACTCCTCTTTGTCCAGCAAATATGGAACAATAGGTTGTTGCCCTGGAGTCCAAGAAATCAGGAGACCTATATACGGTCTTTGTGCACTTGGTAACATCTAGTGTTTGTTTTGTTTAATCTCCATTTTCATTTACTAACAGTGTTTCATCTCCACCTGAGATCTTTGATCCCTTCATAAGGAGACCATTTGGAAACATGATAGAGTAATTCATGCAGGTTCTGTGCTTCTCATTTTTCAGTCAAAAGATTACTTTAGTGAGAGTGACCTACCTTACTTGTTTGCACCCTGTTGCTACAAAAACAAAATTCCAAACAAAAACCTGTTTTAGCAGCTAGGTGGTGCAGTGTATAGAGCTCTGGGTCTGGGATCAGGAAGACCTAAGTTCAAATTCTGCTTCAGACATTTACTAGTTGGGTGACCCTGGGCGGGTTTTTTAATTTCCATATGCCTCAGTTTCCTCTTCTGTAAAATAGGGATAATAATAGCACCCAACTCCCAGGGTTGTCATGAAGTTTAAATGCGAATATATTTGTAAAGTATTTAGCACAGAGCTTGGCACGTAGTAGTTGCTGTATAAATGTTAGCTATTATCATTATTATTATTATTATTATTCACTAAAATTAAAAGAAAAATGTTGTTTTGGTTTTTTTTGGATGATTCACTGGTGGTGGATGTTTGCTTAAATATTCAAAGACTAGGGTGAGTTGTCATTCTCTCCATTAGGGTTGTGTGAATGGCAACATGGAATGTTAAGAGAGGTAGCTCAACTTGGAAGTGAACAAGGACAGTTATGGGAGATAGAGCTTTAAGACAAGTTAGTTACCTGGCGGTGTATGGTGTCTAGTAACTGAGATCATAGGGAGCAGAAAGGTAAGTCAAGAAACCCATAGAAAAGTTAATCAGTCAACAAGCTATCATTAAATACCTACCATGTGCTGTTCTAGGTACTGAAATAAGTGAAAACAATTCCCACTTAAATTCTTATGGGGGAGACGTCAAGGGCATATAAAAACTTGTTTGGACTAAATAGAAATAAATCCAAAGTAGTTAAATACAAGGTAGTTTGAGAGTAAGGGGGTCAGGAAAGGTTTTCTGTAGAAGATGGTATTTGAACTGCATCTTGAAGGAAGAGAGGGATTTTCTAAGGTGGGGATGAGTAATCAGTGCGTGCCTGGCATGGGGCACAGCCATGGGATGGAAGATGGGAGAAGTGGATTGTGAGGGATAGAGAAGACAAATTGGCTGGAATAGGAGCAGTGTACAACGAGATTGTAAAGGACTTTAAGTGAGCAGTTTTGTATTTAAACTTAAACAGGAGTTTGTATTTTACTCTGCAGGTAATAGGAAGCTTCTGGAGTTTTAGATATGTGCTTAAAGACAATAATCTGGGCAGCAGTTGGGAGGAAGAGCTGAAGTGGGAAGAGATTTGTTACAGAAAGACTAATTAGGGGGACATTGCAATAATCTATTTAGGAGAAATTTAGGTCTCAAACTAAGATGGTAGTTGTGTGACTAGAGAGAAGGGGTCAGATTTAAGAGACGCAAGATCTGTCAGCTAGATATGTGGAGTGAAAGAAGGAGGAGTCAAGGCTAATGATGAGGTTAGTAACCTCAAAGGCTGGAAGAATGGAGGTGCTTTTGACAGAAAAAGAGAAGATTGGAAGAGAGAGGGTTTGGGGGAGTTAATAATAACAAGTTCTGTTTTGGACATGTTGAGGTTGAGATGGCTCTCAGGCATTCAATTTGAAATATCCATGGGGTTGAGTGTCAGAGAGGGACCAGGGCTGGACAGATACACTCGGGAGTCATCAGCATAGAGATGCTGAAAACTTGGGAGTTGATGAAATCACTGAAGAAGCTTGTAGAGAGAGGAGACTATGTATGAGGTCCTAAGACAGCCTTAGGAGAACACCCACAGTTAGAGAGGGCAATCTTAATGTTGAACCAACAAAGGAGACTGAGAAGTGGTGAGACAGGAAAGAGAACTCAGAAAGAATAGAGTCATAAAAGTCCAAAGGGAAGAGAATATCTGGGAAGAGATGGTGGTCACCAGTGTCAAGGCAGCAGCTAGGTCTAGAAGGATGAAGAGCTGAAAGAATGCTGTGACGACTTGGTGAATAGGAGATGATGGGTGACTTTGGAGAGAGCAGGTTCAGTCTTGCAGTGAGATTGGAGGCCAGATTACGAAAGGGTTGAGGAGTGAGAGGAAAGGGAGTAGAGGCAGCAAGAGAGCTTTTTTTTCTTCAGAATTTGGGAAAAGGTATACAGGACAATAACTTAAGAAGATGGTAGATTCCTCTTGAAGGTTTTTTTTAAGATGTGGAATAATTAATTACATTAGATAGTATTCATATAGCATTTTAATCATTTCAAAGTACTTATGTTATTTTGATCCTCAGCGACTCTGAGGTAGGTGCTATTATTTTCCCCATTTTACAGGTGAGGAAACTGAGGCTGAGAGGAGTTAAGTGACTTGCCCAGGGGGTCACATAGTTATTGAGTGTCTCAGGCAGGTTTTGAACTTAGGTTTTCCTGACTCCAGATTTAATACTCCATCCACTGTACTACCTAGCCATCTCAATTTGAGTGTGTTTGAAGGTAGCAGAGAGCCAATATATAGGGAAAGGTTGAAGATGTGGGAGTAGGGGAGTAGATGGGAAGATGATGGAGATTGTAACCTATTAGATAAGACTGGAGGGGAATAGGATCAATTGAACATGTAGACGGGTTGGCCTTGGGAAAGAAAGGAAAAGGGATCAAGTGTTTATTAAGTGCCTACTATGTGCCAAGCACTGTGCTGTGTGCTTTACAAATATTATCTCTTTTGATTATTGAAACAACCCTGTGAGAAAGGAAGGAAGGAAAGAAGGAAGGAAGAAAGGAAGGAAGAACACGTATTAAACACTTAAAATGTACAGTAAATTCTTAATACAAATATTTCCTTCCTTCCTTCCTTAATACAACTTTTTCCTTCCTTCCTTCCTTCCTTCCTTCCTTCCTTCCTTCCTTCCTTCCTTCCTTCCTGTCTCCCTTCCTTCTTCCTTTCCATGCCATACTCTCTTTCCTTCCTTTCTCTCATTCATCTGTGAAATGAGAGGGAATATAGATGAAGTTTAAGGTCCTTTCTTCCTTTACATCTGTGATTCTAAAAAAGTCTCTCTCTCTCCCATCTTTCTTTCCCTCCAATCAGTCCTGCATACAGATATCATTAATCTTCCTAAAACTCTGCTTTGTAATTCCCTAGGTCAAAAACCTTGATTGGCTCTCATTGACTAATGGCTAAAGACCTCAGTTTGGCATTTGAAGACCTCCTCAGTCAGGCTCCACCTACCTTTACAAATTCATCTCATACAACTTTCCAGTATTAAAATTTATCCCACAGTCCTCACAGTCTCGACTATTCACTGTTCTTTTAAGAGACCTTGAACTTAAGTACTTAGTTGTCGAATGGGAAAAAGGTGCCTTGAAGAACACAAGTCTGCCTGACCAGTCAGGATTGGTCCCAATGAGGAAGAAAAGGGTACCCTATCTAGTGACCTTACCCACTTTCCAGGGAGCTCAGTTTAAAAACCTATGGCAGGAGTCTCCTTTTTTCCCTTTGCCTTTGTGGTCTCTGTTGTCCATTCTAGACTACAGAACACAACTGGATTAATCTTAATGGTCAGGAGGCATCTAGGTGGCACAGTGAGTAGAGCACCAGCCCTGGAGTCAGGAGGACCTGAGTTCAAATTCGTCTTCAGACACTTGACACATGTACTAGCTGTGTGACCTTGGGCAAGTCACTTAACCCCAATTGCCCTGCAAAAAAAAAATCTTAATGGTTATCTCTGAGACATTGCTACCCTATGCAAAAACCTCCCAAGGGTCCACATTGCCTGGGGGATAACATCAAAGCCTAACCTTCCAAGCCGTTCCAGTTTGAGGCCAGCCTATTGGACCACTCCAGCTCTTTCTCACACTTTTTTTTAAAAATATGTTCTCTTAGTGGAGAATTTTCCTCCTTGATATAGTTGTGAAAGGTACCTTTTGTCCTCTTCTACCAAAAAAAAAAAAGTGGTCGCCTTGTATCCCTTTGGAGCTTTTCTGTGGTAGAAGGTATGAGAGGCTGGCTCTGTTTTGTATTCTAATTAGTTGTCTGGCTGTTGTTCATTCCCCTGTCTTAGTTTTATGAGGACAGAGGCAAAGTCCTATTTATCTCTGTATAGTCCCTAGAACCTAGCAAAGTGGTCTGCATCTACTGGGTGCTTAGGGAGTATTTGTTGAATTGACTCATTGAGTTAAAAAATGTAAAAATGTTCTTTTAATTCTCTAAAGAATTACCTATTTAGACTAGGCTGCTTCCTCCTAGGGAGCGGTAGGGAGTATGGGATGCACACAGAAACAGCTAGGATAAGTCTCTCTATGCTGTCCCTGAATGCCAAAAGAAGTTTACCAATCCTCGTGTGTGTCCTTTTCTAGCTCACTCATGATTGGTACATTCAGAGGGGGTCTGTTTATCTTCAGTTGGTGCATTTGTCAAAAGGCTCCATCCCCTTTTGTCTTCCTGAGTATAAAAGAGTTAGCTCTGACCTTCATGGATCGTTCAGAAGCAGCCTTTAATTTTAGACAGAGCCAACATCGTGAAACCATAGTGTCTGCTGTTTTCTGGGACCAAAACAAAAAAGCTGGATCCAAGATTCCCTTTCACGTATGACTTTTTCCTTTCCCTTCCTCCATCTTTTATCCAACCAATTGTTTCTGCAACATTTAACTTCTCCTTGTCATCACAGAACCACCACATTAACTCAAGGCTTCATCATCTTTTGCCTAGACCATTAAAATAGCTTTCTAATTGGTCTTCCTTCTTTTAGTCTGTTCTCTGTTCCAGTCCAGGCATGGGGTGTAGCCAGTTAGACCTGGAGATGTGAGATTGAGTCACATGTATGAAGTTTGACTAAAAACTGTGGGAAGGGCAGTGATGTATAATTAGGGTAGAAATATAGGATGGGGCCAGGTTATGAAGGGCTTTAAAATCTAAAGAGAGAGGTTTATATTTTATTCTAGAGGTTATAGGAAGCCACTGGAGTTGATTGAGCAGGGAAGCGTGAGTCAATCAGATTTGTACTTTCGATGTTCAATCGATTTTCAGTCACATCTGACTTTTCATGATCGTTTGGGGTTTTCTTGGCAAAGGTACTAGAGTGGTTTGCCATTTCCTTCTCTGGCTCATTTTACAGATGAGGAAACTAAGGCAAACAGGGTGAAGTGACTTTCCCAGGGTCACAGAACTAGTAAGTATCTGAGGCTGGATTTGAACTCACAAAGAGAAATTTTCCTGACTCTAGGTCCACTACAGTATTCGCTGCACCAATGTAAACTTTCACAAATAGTTTAGCTGCCCCAGGCTTGGTTTTCTTCATTTTTAGAAAGAGAGACTTGGACTAGATAACTTCGAAGGCTCATCCACTTTTAAATCTAGAACCTTATTATTCTTTCATAGGCCCAACTTCTCTGAACTCTGTATTCACTGAACCATTTATTTGCTTTCTCATCTCCACTCTGACCCCTGCTGTTGCCTCTACTTAAGATGTTCAACTAGTCATAATATAAGGGCAGTTGTGCTCATGAAGGCCTGTAGTATATCTACCATATATTTGCTTGAGCTTCGTATTTATACATTCGAGAGCTTTTGTGCCTTTTCTTTCACAATTGAGAAATGGGAATTAAATCTGGAATTTTTTTTTAATTAACACATATACACCTTATATGCATATACACACATTTACACACATTTGTTTCCTTTTTCTCTCCCTCATTAGATTTTGAGCTCCTTCTGGGCAGGGTGCTTTTCTTTGTATCCTCAGAGCTTAGCAGTGTCTGGTAGGTGCTTAATAAATGATTATTTACTATTGACCAGCACCAGTACCTAGTGCTGAGATAAAAAACAATCCCTGCCCTTCAGAGAGGCAACATGAAAATCAGTCAATCAATCAATCTATCTATCTATCTATCTATCTATCCATCCATCCATCTATCCATCATACAGAATAAATGGTACATAATTTCAGAGTGGAAGGCACATCTTTTTGAAAGGAAAAACTGCTCGAGTGACTTTACTTTTTATTGTGATGGCTGCTTCTCTCATGAGCCAGTGCTCACCAAGTTTGGCAGACAATTGAGCAGTTATTGGAAGAGATTTCTTTAGATTCTCAAAAGAAAATTTGCTGCTGATTTTTTTTTTTACATTTTTAGCCATCATTGTATGTAAGCACGTCAATCTATCTATCTGTCTATCTGTCTGTCTGTCTATCTATATCTGTATTCTCTGTCGTATCTCTCTCACCCATCTATCTATCTATCTATCTATCTGTCTGTCTGTCTGTCTGTCTGTCTGTCTATCTGTCTGTCTATCTATATCTGTACTCTTTGTCATATCTCTCTCACCCATCTATCTATATATCTATCTACCTATACATATATGCACACATAAGTACTTATTTTGTTGTTGTTCAGTCATTTTCAGTCATGACCCCATTTGGGGTTTTCTTGGCAAAGATACTGAAGTGATTTGCCATTTCCTTCTCTAGCTCATTTGACAGATGAGCAAAATGAAGCAAATAGGGTTAAGTGACTTGCCCAGGGTCACACAGCTAGTAAGTGTCTGAGGCCAGTTTTGAACTCAGGAAGAGACTATAGGCCTGGTACTCTATCCACTCCACCACCTAAACACCAACCATATCTCTATATGTGTACATATACATATATGCACACTTATGAATTTCCATGTACATTTTAATGAACCCTTATAAGATGATTGATTTTTCAGTAGAGAATTCTATCTTAATAGCTCTCTTGAAGATTACCTTTGAGAATTTTCTGATATATAGGGTGCAAGCAATCTTAACCCATAGGGTATAAAAGAAGATTTTTGGAGCCTTCCCAGTGATAACTTTCTGGCTTTCAAAATAGTCTGCCTGTGGTACTTCTGATTGCATACATACCCTTAAGGTTTTTTGTTTTCTGGCCTAATTTGTTGGTGAAATATAATTGTATCTGTTTATAATTCATAGCAAATAGTAGTCAGGTAAAAGCTAGTTTTCCCCCAGTGGTATAGATTTCCTAATCATGTGTCTTGACTAATACAGCTTGAATCCCTTTTTAAACGAATGAAGCTTCAAAGTTATAGTTTGTGAAGAGGATGAATTTGTACTTAGGAATGGGATCTCTGGATCAAAACATTATGGATATTTTAGTTACTTTCTTAGCATATGTAATTCCAAATTGCATTGTAGAATTATTGGGCCAATTCATAATAATTCATTTATGCACATTTCTTTCCATAGCAATCTTTCTGCTTGTTTGTTTGTTTTTAATGGTATGGCTTTTGATATTCAGGTCACTAGTCCATTTTGAGTTTGTTGTGACATGATATAAGCTGCTGATTTAAAGCGAATTTTTGCCAGACTGATTGCCAGCTTTTCCAGCAATTCTTGTTAAATAGGGCTTCGCCCCCCCCAGTTGTAACTTACATTTCATGTTTATTGGTTGCTGGGTTATTGAGTTTGATTATTTCTAATTTACCTTGTCTAGTCTAAAGGACTACTAAAGTCTCTTCTAGTTGTAAGTTTGTGATACCAAAAAGTGTGTGAAGCCAAAGAAACCTGGAGCATCTCATTTATAGAACAGATGGATGAAAGTAAACCAGTAAGTAAAATATAGTAACTCTGCTTAATCCAGAACCTATCAAGTTGGAGACTTCATTTACTTGGAACTTTATACACAGTTTTTAGGAGAAGAAAGAAATAAAAAAAGAAATCGTGTTTATAGCAGTGTCTCTTTTACAAAATCCAATTTCTGTTAAATGACTGTGTCTGACAGTCAGAATAGATTTGTTTGAAGTGATTCAAATTTAGCCTAGTCTCTTCTTACTTTATTTATTTTAGTTTACCATCTCTATATTAATATGTGATGAGAGTGAAGCTTTGGATGACTGCTAAGATCCTTATTCACCAAAGATGTATTATATTACTGTAATGTACTTTGCTTAGATAAGAATATGATCTATTATATTTTAAGTACATTTTCAACAAGGGATGTAGCAAAAGGGCTTTCTGCTTAACCACCAGTTAACCAATATTAAATAAACCAAAATACTTCATCCCTTAAACTTATTCACTTGGTTGGTTAAGGGATTTTTGTTGTGCAGTCATTTTCAGTCATGTCTGACTCTGTTACCCCATTTGGGGTTTTCTTGGCAAAGAAGCTGGAATGGTTTGCCATTTACTTCTCCAGCTCATTTTGCAGATGAGGAAACTGAGGCAAACAGGATGAAGTGACTTTCCCAGGGTCACACATCTAATAAGTGTCTGAGGCCAGATTTCAACTCAGGAGGAGGAGTCTTCCTGACTCTAGGCTTGGTATTCTATTCACTGTACCACCTAGCTGCCTCAGTTAAGGGGTAGGACATATGATAATTTCCTACCACTTTACAAGTTTAGATTTACTATGCACTCTGCCTGTGATTCCAGTGAATATTAGCAGGGGAATGGTTCCCTAGGAGGCTGAAATGGTCATCTTTTCCATAGGCGTGGATAATTGAGAGAGAATTTCCCACTTAATTCCAATTGAAAATGTTTTTAGAAATTTTTAAAACACTTAAGCATAATGGTGAAATGAATCCTTCATTAATCATAAACAAAATGTTGTACACTTTAGAACAAAACATAACACCAACATCAAGGAACAATCATAGGAGTATAGTTTTTGATCTCAAATGCACCAAAAGGTGCAGCTAGGATAAGTCAGGAAGATTGGAGTTCAAATGTGACCTCAAACACTAGCTGTGTGACCCTGGGCAAGTCACTTAACCCCCATTTGCCTCAGTTCCTTATCTGTAAAATGAGGAAACACTGGAGAAGGAAATGGCAAAGCACTCCATTCTCTTTGCCAAGAAAACTTTACAGACAAACAAATTCCATGGGGTCACTTAGAGTCAGACATGACTGAACCACATGTACCTTAAAAGGCCAGCTAGTCCAACTCCATTCTTTTACAGATGTGGAAACCATGGTGCAGAGTGGTTAAGTGACTTGCCTAGGGCCAGTAAGTGTCAGAGGTGGAATTAGGACCCATGTGTTCCTGGCTCCAAGTCCAACACTCTATCTGTTAGATTACTACTTAATCTAATATTGCTTTTTCGGCTTAAAATTTTTTTTTCTCATTAAACTTTTATTTAATAAGAATTCTTTAAGTCTCCCTCTCAAGGAGCATAAACACTTCTCTCATTTTTTAAACCAACGTCTCTTTGGTTTATTGTGTCCCTGTGATATAAATTTTTTTTTTAATAAGTGCTCGCATGGACTTTCTAAGTCTACTGGCCCATGCTCAGCTCTGCTCAGGTGTGGCAGTATAGTTCTTGTTCTACAAATCTAGCCTTCCTGTTCTGTACATCTTGACTTCATCCAAAATAGAAAATTTGGTGCTACCATGCTATAATGGCAAGCAAAGTGGAACTTTTCCCTGTGTTTTCTTTGGGAGTGCTTCTCAGCACTAAGGCAATCAGATGCCTTTGATTGGGTCTTTGATTGAATCAAGAGTCTTTGATGACCTGCTTAAATCACAAGAAAGCCTAAGTCACGTGAGTTTGAATCACATGGTTGTGATGCCCTCTGACCCTGACGAAGTATACATATACTCTGAGGTTAGCATTTTGCTTTGGGGCTCACTCATTGGAAGAGCGTTCGTGTGATTTGGCCAGATGAGACTCTGGGTAGCCGTTAAGGAGCCCCTCAGCTTTGAAAACCCAGATGTTGGTGCTTCTTTCTCTAGTAACTATGTGTGTATGTATTTCTGTGGACAGACAGAAGCTCTGACTGCTGATTTATGTTATTTGCTGTTTATACAATTTCTGCTTGTAATTTCTGTTTGTGTTTTCCCCGAAGTTCAGGGTGCTGACTTTTCCCCCTGAACTAAGTGAATGATATATGTGTGTTTAATTAAAGTGAGATTGTAAGCCCCCTAAAGTTGCTTTCCTTAGAAAAGCAGATCAAAGAATCTGTGCTAGCAGCCCTCCTGTGTCTTACACCCCCACAGCAGCTACTGGCAACATTGTTGTTACACATGCATGGTTATCTGTAGCTCCTATGACTCTACTTTTCTATTCAAGGGAATACACACACACACACACACACACACACACACACACACACACACACACACAAAGAATATAACATACTATGTATTTTATATAAGCAACAAATAACTATATACATATGTAATATAATCATCTCTTAAAGGAGAGGACATTCTCTTTCTTAGTACCATCCCTTTCTAATTTACAAATGTATTATATGCTAAAATAAGGTTAACTACTTCAAGTGTACAAGCAAAAGAGAAAGCAATGATTTTAGAATGCTTAGCGTGGTGCCTGCAACATAGTAGTCACTTAATAAATGCTTATTGGCTTGACTTAAAATGCTATTAACTAAAGAAAAGAGAACAGTTATAACAAAATAGCTTTCTTATCTTGAAAACTGGTATTTGAAAAACAGCAGGCTTAATTAGAGAAGGACATAAGCATACCTTTGCAGCAGTTCTGAAGAGGCGTCATCGCCTTAATAGACTCTTCTGAATTAAGGAGCTGATGTCTTATTATGCCTAAAAACAAGTTACAGAAGGACCAACTTCCATCAACTGAGCCTACGCATCAGTTTCGATCAATTTTTCTTGTTTCTCTGAATTCTTTGTATGTGTTTTCTATTATAGTTCAGCAGTGATCCATTGCATCCACATAGCACAATTTGTTCAGCCTTTCCAATTGACCAAGCAACTGCTTTGTTTCCAGTTTCTTGTTTTTTGGCTACACTAACAAATACTTATGTGATTATGTTGTAGTTGAGGCCCTTCCATCTTTGACTGCTATAGCAACAGGTTCCATTTCATCGTGTATTTAAGGCCATTTGTGGGATGTGAAATCACATTTTTAACACTTCTTTTTACCCAAGAATATTGACTTTTTTCCCCCTTTAGACTTGGTGCTTCCCATTATCTGACCAGTGCCTGTTTCTACCAGTGGAATAATAACTTTCTTATGCTTATTTGCCATAACTGGGGTAGTATTTTGGCTTATATTTTGGCATTTGGAATGGAGAGAAGTACATATTTTTCTGAGGTAACTTGGTTAAGAATTGGAAGAAAGGAAGCAGGAAGGAAAAGAAAGGAAGGAAGAAAGAAAAAGATAAAAAGAGAAAGACAGGGAAAAAAAGATGTGAGAGAAAGGATATTTGGTGGTGGAATCAACTGATGTGGGAGTTGTGAAAGACAGAGGAAAATGTTGGGGGAGCACAGAGTACACATGATCCCTCGAGGGGGGAGAATAGAGGTGGGAGAAAGAGCAGATGGCTGCCATGTGGTACCTTCAGCATTGGGAGCTGGGTTTCTGTGACTGGAGTGGATGGGGGAAGGAGGAGGCAAAGTGCCACTGGTCATGCATATGTATGTATTTTGCAAGGCAGGTGTTTTTAACTGGGGAAGTACCCTTATTTAAAATTCAGATGTAGTTTATTTGCTAAACTCTGCAGGCTTCTGTGGTTTGGAATCCTGTCCTCTGCCTGAGACTTCTAACACCCACTTAATTCCAGTTTTTAAATTGGAAAGGGAAGGCAGTGGAATAAGCATTTATATATATAGTGCCTACTATGTGCCAGGCACTATGCTAAGGGATTTTTTTTTTTACAAATATTATCTCATTTGATCCCTACAACAATCCTAAAAGATAGGTGATATTATTACAATTGAGGAAACTGAGACAGATTAAGTGACTTACCCAGGTTCACATAGCTAGTGTCTGAGGTCGGATTTGAATTGAGATCTTTTTGATTTCAGGCACAGTACTCTATCCATTCTGCCTGCAACAACCAAGATACTGACCAGATCCATTGTATGTATTTGCAAAGATAATATAGCTATAATAAGGAGATAAAATATAGATATAATGTAGGACCTATAATATATTATTAATTATATTCTATAAAGTTGGATGGATAGTCTGTGGAGCTCATTCTTCAGAGGGGAATGTGTGTGTGTGATCTTAATCCAAGGTTTCCTAACATGGGGCTAAGGAAACTTCAACTAAGTAATTAATTAATTGTTTCATTCACCCATCTGTCTATATGTTTATTTACTCAAAACATTCATAAAAAAATTGAGTTCTAAATTTTCTCCTCCCTTCCCCCACCGATTGAGAAGACAAGCAATATGATATCGATCATACATGTGAAGTCATGCAAGATGTATTTTCTTAATGGCCATGTTGCAAAAATAAAATAATAAAAAGCAAGAAACCTAAAGAAAATGAAAATAGTGTGCTGCAATCTGCAGAGTTTATCAGTCCTCCTTCCCATAAAATTCAAACTCCCCTAGGACTTAAATTATTTAAAAAAATTAGGTGTATATTGCTTCCATAAACAAACTTTTTGTCCACTGAATTATACTCCTTATCCAAATGTTATGATGTCAACATGCATTTATTAAGCACTTACAGTATACCAGACACTGTATTAGGTTCTGAAAGTCAAAGACAGATGACTCAGTCCCTAATCTCGAGGAGTTTACATTCTATAGGAGGAAACATATACACATATTAATATATTTAAAATGTTTGCAAAGAATATATAAGGTAATAATGAAGCCATTTTCTTAAAACTACAGAATAATTTGGTTGCCATTCTAATGTCTTTTAAAATGCTAGAAGACTTATTCTGACCTTGCCAGTGTTAGTTCAGTGGCCATGTTGGTACTGGGAAAGAATGAATGATAAGGCAAAATTTTCTACCTATTGTTTATTGGATCAAATGGGCAAAAATTTGTTAATCATTGAATAGGGAAGGGGAAGGAAGTAAGCATTTACATAGCACCTGTTGTGTGCTAGGCACTCTATAATTAGTATCTCGTTTGATCCTCACAACAACCCTGCAAGATAAGTGCTGTTATTATCCCCATTTTACATTCTAGGTAACTGAGGCAAACAGATGTTAAAAGACTTGCCTAGGATCACACAGCTAGTAAGGCTAGATTTGAACTCAGATTCCCCTGAGTTCAGGTCCAGCAATCTATCCACTGTGCTACCTAGTATGCGTTGAAGGTTATCCTAAACACTGGAGATATAAATATAGATAGGACAAATATTCTACTTTTTTTTCCCCTGTACTATGAACTGATTCCTCCATGCAAAGTACTAGACAAGATTCTATCTCAATTTTTGAATCCCTTTAAAATTATCTACTCTTTTAGAATCATAGGAATTAGATCCCTAAGGGATTTTAGAACTTTAGCCAGTCCCCTTATCTTGCAGATGAAGAAACTGAGCCCTAGAGAGGTTAAGTTGCCCAAGGTCACACAGGTTGGTAAGTAGTAAAATCAGGATTCTCACCCAGGTCCCTGGATTTTTAGCCTAGTGCTCTCCCCAGTGTTACAATGTCTAACATTATTTCTTTCAGTGATATTTGTATAGTAAAATGCTAATAATCATAAAATTAGACATATATATATCTAAAATTTATATAATATAAATTTAGTTATTAATAATTTATGTAATAGAAATATAATATATAAATATATAATATAAAATTAGATGATATGAAGATGAGTTAGGCAAATGGATAAGTAATTGGAATGGAAATACAGCATATGAATAGATGAAAAAGCATTTTCTCAGTATTACTATGTATCAAGCATTGTACTAAGCTCTATATACACAAGTACAAAAAAGAATATAATCCCTACCTACAAGCTTATATTCTGAAAAGGGGGAAAGACATATAGGGCTAGGGATGAATATCTGGCCTGGAAAGTCACAGAGATGGTGAATGGAGTCATTCTTTCTAGTAATGGTACTGCTAACTTGGTCAGTATTCCCAGAGTCAGATTTGGAATTTTGTGGAGTTGGGGGAGATGAAGAGGGAAGGTTGTATGCAAGCAGGGAGGAGGCTTAGGTAAGATGGCTGAGTAAGAAGGGAAGCAGTCAGTTGTGGGGAGGGAGAGAGTCTCCATCAATATCTTTCAAAAGGGCCTGATAGGCAAAATATTAAAGCAACTAACAGAAATAAATGGATAAGCAGACAAAAGAAATGAACAATTGTCAAAAGCAGAATCATGAACTATTATGAACTCATTATCAACTGATCCAAACTGAACTAAGTGGACCTAAGAAAAACTCTATTGATGATGGTCATAATATCATAAATGGAAAAAACAAATGAAACTAAAATGTTTTCAGTGTTCATTAAACCTAATTATAGTAAACCATTTCTATGAAATCAAGTATCTAATCTGTGAGTTTTACATAGTTATTATTAACTTGAAAGATAAAAAATGAATTCCTGAACATACATACATACATATATGTATGTGTAAATGTGTAATTGCGTGTGTAGAGAGATAGGGGTAGATAGATAGATAATCTCTTACTAACAATCTTCATTGAGGTCTCATTGGAACATGGATTCTAGAAGGCCAAGTCACTGGAGCTCAGTTGAAACATATCTGTTGTTGGAGGACCAGCCCATTATGATCTGAGAGACTTATCACCAGTTTGATGAATTTTTGGCTGAAGCAACTTCTTATGACTTTTTTCTAAGTTGTATAGAGTTTGAGGCCTGCTTGGGTGGAGGGAATTCATGGTTCCTTGAAGTATCAAAATATATTCACATATTCTCACAGAAAGAGCATAGATTTTCCTTTTGTGGATCTCTGATTTCATTAATAAAGAAAACTTTGGAGTCTGGAAACTCCTTGTATCCATGCAGATTGACACTCTTTGTTCTTAATTACTGAGTATTGATTAATTCTTAATTACTCAAAGTACTGAGAGGTTATATGACAGAGGGTCACAGTAAGGATGAGTCAGAGGCAGAACTTTAACTCAAATTTTCCTGGCTTTGAGGCCACCTCTTTTTCTGGTCTCCTCCTTGATAAATATTTAGATATCAGATGTCTTAACACCTGCATATACCAAAAGCATTTAGTATATCAGAACTGGAGCTGGATAGGACCTCTTCGGCCATGTAGCAAAACCTGGACATTTTACAATTGACAAGACTGAGGTCTGCGGGGTTAGGTGACCTACTCAAAGGTATGTGACTAGCAAGTGTCAGGGGCTTGATTTGAATAGAGTTTCTGCTTCCAGAGTCAGTACCTTTCTCACTATGCCATAGTGCCTCCTTCACCATTAGCAAAATTACCTTCAAGCATTGACAAAATTGAGCCATAATTATTTTTGGTGTTTTCCCATCTCATACAGGCATCCGCAACATGGTAATAAATATTAGTTTATAGATTGGTGGGACATAATAAATCCAATGCCAGAAAGTAGAGGAAATGCCACACACATATCAGGTTTCAGCTGTAAACGCTGGCAGAGTCCTGGAGTAAGTCACTATTTCCTTTCACATTTAGTTTTTCTCTTTTTCTTCTAATCACGTTCAAAGGAAAAATGTTGTGGAAGCCGAGTGAGTGCAGACTTGCTTGGGGGCTTGGTGGGAAGGCCTGTTCTCTATTCCCATAAGCCCTTTTCCTTGATTTTTTTCTCCTTTGGAGCGACTTGACAACAACAACATGTCTCTCTAGCTCAGACTATTATGTGTGTTGCTCTCTGGCCTTCTGACCACACTGTAGTAATTAAGAACTAATAAAAAAGTTGGCATTTTGGAGTTCCATGGTGCAAAACAAGATGAAATAATGTTAGAAGCTAATCAGACATCTCTCTTCAGTGCTTTTGTCTTTGTTAAGGATGCTTCCCAACTGTTTCGGGGTGATGACGATGAGGTGAAGCCAAGATGGGTAACACCATTGCAATAGGCTTCATATCTCATACGTTTCCTTTTGGGCAATTCTGGAGAATATCATGTTATCTTTATAATGTCAAAATTTGGATGAAATTATGTTATAGAATCTTCGGGTCAGCCAATGTCATGCCTTGATTTTCTGCCTTGTTAGGTATGTTGCTTGTATTTAGGGGGACAGCTAAGGGGAACCATGGAGGCAGCTAGGGGGTTCAGTAGAGACTGGGCCTGGAGTCAGGAAGTCCTGAGTTCAAATGTGGCCTTAGACCCTGGAAGTGTCATCGTGGGCAAGTCACTTAAGCTCTGTTTGCCTCATCCTATTTGGAGAAGGAAATGGCAAATCACTCCTGTGTCTTTGGCAAGAAAACCCCATGGTCGACTTTAGTGTGTTGTGGTCCATAGGAGCATGAAGAGTAGGCCATGACTGTAGGCAACTTACTTAACCTCTGCTTGCCTCAGTTTTCTCATCTGTAAAGCAGTGATAATAGTAGATAGTACCTACTTCCCAGGGTTGTCGGGCAGACCAAATGGGATAATAATGAAGTGCTTAACCTAGTGTCTGGCGCATAGTAAGGGTTTTATTATTATTATTTCTCTTCAAAAATTAATTTTATTTTTTATTGCTTTCAGTTCCAGACTCTCTCCCTTCCTCCACCTCTTTCCTCACTCATTGAGAAGGCAAGAAATAAGATACCTATCATCATCGTCATCATTACTATTCCTAAACAGAACATGACATATAACAAACAGAGCAAACCCAAGGAAATCTGGCTTTGTGAATTGGCATTTTAGATGCTATGGCTGCAAGTTTTGGCACAAAAATAAATATTTTTCATAATTTTGTACAATTTTGTCACATCTGGAATTTGAACTTTATGAAAAATGACTCTCTTAGTGTTTTTTTGTTATTTTTCCTGATGGTAAGAAGATTCAAAATGCATGCGGGATTAAGTGTTTTCAGTCAACCAGTCAACAAGTAGCTAT